>NW_015150814.1:533934-536839 GCF_000732505.1 Cyprinodon variegatus
TCCTCTGAATTCCTTTTTAGAACTGGGTTTTGTTAAATTGCGATTATATTGCAAATGCAATTAATTGCTTAATTGATTTTTTTTTTTTATTTAATCCATGTACAGTTAATGAGGCCAACATAAATATATTTTTGTGAAGGTCGCTCAATTCTGAAATTTATTATCCTTGAATCAAAACTGCCTTGAATCTGAATTCTGTTGCTTTTGTCTGAACATAATTTATTGCACCGTCGGTTTTATGACATTAAGCCCAAAAGTCAAACTGACCTTGATTGTTGAGAAAACAGCAGAAGAACTTACCTCTCCGTCTCGTGGCTCCAGACGTTCCACACTCCCAGCCTCGGCGATGAGGAGTTCGAGATCCCGCCCATCTCTCTGGACCCGGACTCGGCGCTCACCGTCTCTGACGTGGTGTCTCATTTCGGGGAGCTGTCGGACACCGGCGCCTCGGACAGCGTGGTGGTACCGGGGAACGCCGTGGTGGAAGGGGACGACCCGTCCTTCGCCTCCACCTACGTCAGCGCTCCCTCGCAAGGTCTGGAGCACCTGAATCTGGGGGTGATGAACCAATCGGGAGGAAGCGCTCTGCTGGGTTCCTCATTGGGGATGGTGAGGACTGCAGAAGTTTTATAGAAGAGAAATCTCTGCCTTAGTGGCTCTGACTGGTGTCGCCTCTCCTCCCCAGGATCTGGGCCATCCCATCGGGTCTCAGTTCAGCAGCTCGTCTCCAGTAACCATTGACGTCCCGCTGGCTGATATGGGCCAGGGCCTACTGGGGTCCAACCAGCTGACCACTATCGACCAATCGGAGCTCAGCGCTCATCTGGGACTCGGTCTAGGAGGGGGCAGCATTCTACAGCGACCCCAGTCGCCTGAAAACCCTCTATCGGCCACGGCGTCGCCCACCAGCTCGCTGCAGGACGACGACATGGACGACTTCAGGAGGGTGAGTCCGCAGAACCAGAACCGTTTCCTTAAACGTCAGTCCTTCATCTCAGAACCTTCCAGACCGATCATCGTTCTGCCTCCTCCCATCAGAGCGTGCTCGTCGAGTCTCCAGTGTCTCTGGCCGTTTCGCCCGGCGTCATCTCGCTCGATCCCTCCACGTCTGAGTCCCCGGCTTCTGCGTCGACCTCCACCGTCTCCTTGGGCGCCGGACGCAAAGGAGGAGCGGGGGGAGGAAAAAAGGGAAGGAAGAAGAAAGACCCCAACGAGCCCCAGAAGCCTGTGTCGGCGTATGCTTTGTTTTTCAGGGACACGCAGGCCGCCATCAAGGGCCAGAACCCCAACGCCACGTTTGGCGAGGTGTCTAAGATCGTGGCGTCCATGTGGGACAGTTTGGGGGAGGAGCAGAAACAGGTAGGAGGAATTTGCTGTGACTTGGAGTGACGCTTTGCTGTATTTGAATGACGGATTATTTTATTATTATTTTTCTGCAGGTTTACAAAAGGAAAAACGAAGCAGCAAAGAAGGAGTACCTGAAAGCCCTGGCAGAGTACCGCGCCAACAAGAACGCTCAGGTGAGTCCGGTTTGGGCGCCATCAGACCCTCTGCTGCCTTCCTGCTTCTAAGCGGCTCTTTCTTCTTCAGGCTCCCATCGAAGTCATGGAGACCGACCCTTCGCCGCCACCCGCAGCCCCTCCACCCCCTCCTCCTCCTGTCACGACCGCTCCGGCCGCCACGCCGACCCCTCGCCCCACCAGGTCCCAGCACTACAACCCGGAGGAGAACACCATCACCAACATATGCACCTCCAACATCATCCTGGACCTGCCTCACGTGACCACGCGTTCCCGCACCGGCGCAAAGCCCCCAGCTCCCGCTCCTAGCCCCGCCCCCAACCCCCCCACCGTCACCAAGATCATCATCAAGCAAACGCCGCTTCCATCCGGCGGCGTTTCAGTCACCAGCACCACCGCCTCCTCGCCACGCCAGCCGCCACCACTACAACAAATGCAGAGCACCCCGCCGCCACCCAGACTACAGCAGGCCCCGCCCCCTCTGCAGGCCAAACCGAGGGCCGGCGGCGGCACCTCAGCGGCCACCGCTCCGCCTCCCCTCCAGATCAAAGTGGTCCCCTCGTCACGGCAGCAGGACTCGGCTAAGCCCATCATAGTCACGTCAGGCGGGGACGCCTCCAGCAAGGTCACGTCCTCGTCCGGCGTGACGCTGGAGGTGGGGCAGACGGACGCCGTGGTGATGGCAGGAGAGGAAGTGGCGGAATCAGAGGAAGGGGTATGTTCGATCACTTCCTGTGAACATCCTCAAATCTACACGATTGGACGGTTTGTTGACGCTTTTCCCCGCCGCTGCAGATGGAGGTGGAGGTGAACGTGACGCCCGGTCTGAGTGTGAGCGCCCCCAAGGCTCTGAACATCTGCGTGCGCGCCGGCTGCAACAACCCGGCCGTGGAGAGCAAAGACTGGGACAAGGAGTACTGCAGCAACGAGTGTGTCGCCACGCACTGCAGGTACGACACCAACAACCAGTCCACACACCTTCTGTTTAACTCAACGACTTGAAAGAAATTGAGATAAAATTATCCAGATAATTTAATAATCTGGTTCAACAATTAATTCAGTGAAAGATCACAAAATATTTAACTTCATGGAGGCTTCAGCTTTTAGACTGTAAAATACTAAACTACATTTAATGCAAACTGACTGCATGAAAAGAGCACTTTACATGCTTAAAGCTGTACGGAAATCATGTTTAAATGTCAAATCATTCTGGCTTAAAAATGTATATAAATATATATGCTCTATTTTATGTATTTTTTGTTATTTTATGCAGTCCAGTTAGTTATACATCAGCTTGTACACCTAAATTTGGCCAATCATATATCAATCAAATTTTTTTCGGTCATAGCATCTTGATTCATATGTTGCAGCTAATATACGCAACA
>NW_015150814.1:537290-541720 GCF_000732505.1 Cyprinodon variegatus
CTAGCACTAAGTTGCTAACTGGTTAGCAAGATGCTTCTGACAAACCGGCTACAATCAAACTTGCTTGCGAACCTTCCACCACAACAATCCCGCCCCCTTAATAATCAACCAATCACATTCACTTTATTCACTCGTGTAAAGTCGTGCACCACCCGGGAGAATTCTGAAATGCAACGGTTGGAACAGCTCCTTCCCTCATTTCTTAATGAGGACATGATCCTCAGAAGGTGTGCAGGTGTTTAGTTTAATGAAGTTTCTTAAAGGTTATTGAAAGCTAAATAGACGCTCTGCCTCAGTAGGTCTACAATAGAGTAAAGGTTGAAGGGCTTTGATAGGTTGGAATATTGGAGACACTTTTCCTTTAAATTCACTTCTGGTGTGATTATGGTGAAAACTTTTTTTTTTTTTAAAGTCAGTGCTGGGTCATTGGCCTAATGTGCTCCTGGAAGATGTTTTCTATTTTTCAGATTCATATTACTGGTCTCTCTCTGCTCCGGTCTGAAGGCAGTTTGCTTGGTGTCCCTTCCTCAGTCCTCTGCAGTCCTTCCTTCATATGAATCTATTCTGATCTTTATTTTTATTTATGTCTACTTGAAAGATTTGCTGTTATTTAGACATGAACGTGTCTTCCAATAGTCTCTACTTTGCTTGTTTAGAGTATTGCATCTCATATTTCTGCATAGCAACATGGACACAAAGCATACAGCCTCAAATAAGAACTGAAACCACTAAAGTTGATTAACAATAAAGAAACTTCAGTCCTCTGGTGCACAATGAGAGGAAAAATCACCCGCTCTTCTTACTCTGATGTACTCTGATGTTTACACTATCGCCATCTGCTGGTGAGACGATGCTAGTTCAGGGTTATGTCTTTATTTGCAGCTCAGGTCAAATGCATGTCTCTACGGATCCAGACAGACTTCTGGCTTTTGTTGATTCAGATGTTCAAGCAGAAGAAAGATCAATTTTTTATGGCGGGAATTTTCTTCCATTATTCTTTCAAGCAAAGGATGTTTGCTTGAATGTTTCATTTGTGAACATTTGAAATGAAAAAAATTAAAAAAACGTTTTTGTAGTTGAGAAAACTTCTGCTGCTCGACGCGCCACATCAACCAATCAGAGAAGCTGATCTGGGAGCTGGCAGGGAGACGGATACAGCACTGCTGATGCAGAGCGCTATAATCACTCCTCTGAAACAGTTTAACGCCTAAATTAACTTAAAATGTCAAAACCTGCCGGAAAAAATGTGTTCGCTTTAATTATTGTGGTGCCTGCAGTTTCTACCACATATCTGAAAAATTCGAACATCTTATTCCACCTGCGACGAACAGTAGGGAAAAAAAGATCGGCGTAAAATTAGCTTTTTATTGAACCTAAATCACAAGTCAGATTAGAATCACAATATATCATTTTATAAACATAAAACAAAATTTATTCTAACCAAATTTAAATTCCCACACAATTTTATTTATTTATTTTTAATAAAGTAACTTATTTGACTAATATTGACTAATATGGTTTTAGCTATAGGTTCCTCTCTCAACACCCTGGACAGCAAAATAATATTTAAAGGCAGGATCCTAATTTTGATGAACTGACTGCACAGACCATGTTTTATGTGAACTTTTTCTCATAAAAATATATTAAAACTACTTTACTCCCACTGATCACAGCAAATATAGCCATGGCACTCGCTGTCATTGAACACAGGAGCAGCAGAAGTATCGGACGCATCTGGACACACTTAAATGGACGCACTTCAGGAGCATCCTTCAGGCTCCTGAGGCACGTCAGACTTTAATGTGGACAAGCATGAAATATGAAGCAGCAGACGCTTTACACTTTCTGATTGTTACCTATGAAACATAACATTGTGCCTAAAAATAATCTCATGTCTTCCTTATGAAATTTCCACCTTTAGTCAAGCACACATGCTTTCCATAATAAAAAAAAAGTAGTGTTGGAACAAAGACAAACAATTGGCGTTTTTCGAAGAGACTACATTTCTAAATGTATGTTGCACAAAGCCTAAAGATGTGATACACCCACCAAGGTGTACACCACATTAGAGTCCAAATGTTGAAGCCTGTTTTATTTTATTATTTTGGGGAATTGAAGAAGAGGAATCATCTTTTATTGTCATTACACTGTAACAAGTAGAAAGCAACCATATTCACTCTATGCATTTAACCCATCCCCTTGAGGAGCAATAGGCTGCCATTGTGCGGCGCCTGGGGAGCAGGGTGGGGTTAAAGCAAGGGTGGGCAATTCCAGTTCCTGGGGGCCGGTATCCTTCAACTTTTAGATGTGCCTTTGGTTCAACACACCTGAATCAAGTAATTAGTTGATTGAGAGGACTTGTGAGAAACTGACTGCATACTGAGCAGGTAACTCAGCCATTTGCTTTAGGTGTGTTTGATAAAGAAAGGATGTAAAACCTTCAGGATACCGGCCCTCAGGAACTGGAATTTCTCACCCCTGGGTTAAAGGCTGATTTATACTCAGAAACCAGGTCGTCTGCGGCTGTTGCAAATGTGCTCCCGCCCCCTTCCACAGACACTCTGCTGCACCTCTCCAAAAATTGTAGGTGACTGCAGACAGGAGGCCTCTGATTGGTCAAATCTACATCCGCTCTACGCTATGCTTATTTCCTGTTTGGTACCTTACCGGCTTGTTCTGTTTGTCTGACCACCATTGTGGAAAATGACTCGTGAAGATGGACCAGCTAGAAGAGCAAGGTGCGCGAGAACGCTGGGAACCTTTCTCCACCTTGATCCCTGCTCTTGCCCCCACTTCCTCACTGCCTTGGCCGTTTCTAGACCCACAGCTAGTTCCTGATTGTCCCTCTTGCGTTGTGACGTGGAATAACATAGCCCAGACCACTCTTCAATATTGGGCATAAATCAAAAACATCTGCGACACACTGCTGTGGGAGGACAACCAGCCTTTAGGGGATTTTTGCTCAGGGACCCAGAGTGGCCATCTGTGGGAGTGGGGCTTTATCTCAGAACCTCTGTATTCTAAGCGCAATGCTCGAACCACTAGGGCGCCATTCCCTTGAATACGCTTTATCAAATGTTCTGATTTGTCTTTTGACTTAAAGAATCATTAACAACTAATGAAGGTCAAAATAACCAAGATCTTTATGATTTTTTTTCTTTTCTCCACAGAGACGTGTTCATGGCGTGGTGCGCCATCCGAGGGTCAAACTCCACCACCGTTACATAGAGAAAGGACACAGGCCATGGAACTAATGCTACACAAACAGGACTAATACTACATGTATGATTGACTCAGGTGTTGGCTCGTAATGGTTCGCTTCTTTTTTTGTTTTTCTTCATCTCTGGGACAAGAACAAAGACCTCACAGGGGCAGGGAAATGGCCGCCTCTGGTTTCCTGTTTGCAAGCACTGGATTTGTAAGGACGCTCGCTCACACCGACGGACGATGGCTGATGCTGCTCCATGTATTTCATGTTGATCATGTATTGTGAATTGAAAAGATGATAAAAAAGGAACATTTATATGATGGTGTTTTAATTCTTTAAAAAAACAAAACAAGGAAAATGACATGTAGGAGGAAACCTGCTGATGCTTTTATTGATCCGTTTAAAGAGCAGTTTCACCCTTTACTGTTACAAGGTCGGATGATCATTGTGAAGGAACTCCGGGTGATTTGCTCGGCAGCCATTTCTGGTCGCACATGTCGGCGGTTCAGGAGCCGCAACATTTGGAACCGACAACCACGCCAAGCACAAACGGGTTTAAAGATATCTCAGTTAGAGGAGTTTGGCGATTAGAAGGAATCAGCCAGAAGCTAAATTCTGTTCGACAACCTTTAAACGGACATTTCCACCAACCTTCACAGAAATTGTTGGGTGAGAAACACTTAAACAGGTGCTAACATGCTCTCTATTCCCACCTTTTAGCTTCTGGAATATGTGAATATTTGGCGTTTCAAAAATTTGTGATGATTTCTGAATGGAATAAGAAGTATGAAATAAAAGACACCAGCTCTGACAGCACCATCTGCTGTGAAGGGAAGAAATGCAGTGTAAACTTTCTTTTTTCATTATTTTATCCGATGCCATTTCAGTAAAACAATCAGTCTGAGATGGATGGAGAATTAAAGGTTTAGTTGCTTCCAAAAATCAAACTGTTTCCAGATGTTTAAATGCCATTAATGCTGTGGTCTGTTGCAGAAATCCTGGCAACTTTTTTTAAAATCATGAAATAAAATATTTTATGTTCTAATATAAACAAGGCATTTATTTCTTCATTACAATTTGGTTTGGCATTTTTACTGATTTTTTGTTTACTTTTTTTTTTTTTTTCATTTGGACATATAAAAATGAATGAATAACAAATTTTACAAACCTTCCATTAAATTTAAAGTGAAATAGTTTGCAAAAGATAACTTTATAAATATGT
>NW_015150814.1:542097-562036 GCF_000732505.1 Cyprinodon variegatus
ATATATATATATATATATATATATATATATTTAGTTAAAAGACCAACTTTTGTGATTATATGTAATTTTTCATATTTTTATCTTTTATGATTTTAATACATTACTTTGAAAACATTTCAACGATTCCCCATCTTTCAGCTACGAATGAGCTGCTTGGTCAAAAACGCTAGTGCGCATCAAACTTTGTATCGCGAGATCACGTCACCCGATCGCTTTAATGATTGTGGCGGGAAAAAAATAACAAGGCGCTGTGGCGGGAAAAAAAAAAAAAAGAAAAAAAGTAGTGTGGTTTACTGATCAGAGGGGGCGCTGTTGTGCGGGCGTATTGAAATGTGCAGCAAAAACAAATAACAGAGTAACATAACGGAAAAATACTGTTTTAAGAGGCTTGTTTGTATAGAATGTATAAAACATGAATAAAAACGTTAAGTTTTAAATTACTGAGTTTAGTTAGATATTAATTTATATGATAGATGATTTTTAATATACAAAGGGGGAGGGAAGAGCCCGGCAGTGAGGGAGGGAGTGGGCTTTAAGGAGTTAATTACAAACGGGGGGAGGATTTACATCACATTACAATATACACGTTTTTTTTTTAATATATACATATATACATAAGAGAAACACTTGATTTGTTGTTGTTACATGATAGCTTGCTGAAATAGTAAGGCGGGCATCAGCATCTCTGCGTGGTGCTTGGCTCTCAGCAGGCGTGGAAAGGCAAGAAGTGCGTTTTTGTTGGTTGACACTCGCCGTCATCGTTATCCGGCCTGCAGAGAGTCGAAGCCCGGGAGCTGGAGTTCACAGAACGGGGGAATCAGCATGGCGGTAAACCTGGACAAAGAGGCCTACTACCGCCGAATTAAGAGACTCTACAGCAACTGGAAGGTGAATTTAACGGAGTTTGTGTCAAAGTCTGGGAGTCTGCTGGAGTCCCCTGTAGTAGTAAAAAAAGTGAGCTGTTGAACCGCTAAATTAGCCGCGAGTTTTCTACGCCGAGAGACAGAGCGAGAGCAGGGATGTGTTTTGTTCTCTAAAATCCAGCGGGATTCCGTAGCTACTATGTCGCCCCATCATGCGCCACAAACCCCCTAAAAACTTTCTGAAAACTGCCCTCCTTATCTGTCCGTCAGAGCGGCTAGCTGCCTCATGTTAGCATCCCCATTCTCCACGTTAGCTAGCCTGCTAGCCTAACGACTGTAATGATGTAACGGCTGCTCCCTGGATTAACACAACTATTTAAAACTGTATAAATCCACTAAATGTTTGCGTAGGCCTGTAGGATATTAAACATTAACATGAATATTCAGTTCTGGTTGGTTTACACCTGCAGTCTTATCGACATGCTAATGTTAGCTAGCTAATTAGCATCTGAATAACGTCAGCATCCTTGCTGGTTAGGAAGTAAGTCTGTGAATTTCTTGATTTAGTTTATAAAAAAGAAATTTAAGCTCTTTTTTTGTACTGGTTCTGTTTATTTTCATAACGTTACATTTGAAAAGTTAAAACCTCGTGTTTAAGTTAAATGATAATGTTTCTCACTCTTGAATGTGTTGATAAATTGAGATATTTATAATGTTGAAGTTATTAGAAAACTGCTATGTCTCCTTATTGTACATATATTCCCAGGAAATGCTGGTGATACTCCACCTGGCTGTTAATCATGAGTTTGCATAAACTACTTGAACCAATATCTGAGCACTGCCACTCAGATGGCTGAAATAATGCACTTTGCTCTGGTTTAAAAGACAAATGTCAATTTTTGGGAGAAAAAAAAATCTTCAAAATATTTTCTAAATGGTAATGAGGAAATCTGAGTTGCTCTAAACAAATTTTTATTTTTTTTTTTGTGCTTGTAGATTGTATTGACATTTGTCCTCCTAACAAGAAACCATGTAAAGGTTTATATCACCGCAGAGTTTTACTTGCTGCATTGAATAGTTTGCATCTTGGTGTGATTTTTCAGAAAGGAGAGGATGAGTTTGGTAAAGTTGATGCCATTGTGGTTTCCGTGGGAGTGGATGAGGAAATCGTGTATGCCAAGTCCACAGCCATACAGGTAAGAGACAGGAGATAAGCAACTGAGTTCTGCACACATGAACACTCCAATTTAACCATAAATTACATTTTTGTTTCAAATTTATGCCTTCTCTTATTTCCTTTTAGTTTACTTATACTTTTAAGACAATAGCTTTATTTTTGTCCATACAATTTCAGGCTTAATCAGTTTCCACAGCTAATATTGGTCTGTTTATCAGGGAAAAGTATCACGAAATCTCCTGGCTCATGTGTAGGTGTGTTTTTTTTGATTTGCTGCAGACTTGGCTGTTCGGCTATGAGCTCACCGACACAATCATGGTGTTTTGCGACACGAAAATCATCTTCCTAGCCAGCAAGAAGAAGGTGGATTTCCTCCGGCAGGTGGCTGTAACTAAAGGCAACGAGAACGCCAACGGAGTACCGCCCATCACGCTGCTCACAAGAGAAAAGGTAGACATGGTGGCACCCTTTAATCCACACATGGACGAGTCAGTGTCGGAGTGTTTTATGCTACTGGGACTTGAGACTGTTTTGAAGATGGAGGGAGAACTTTTAAACCAGAACTGTGTCCCTCTGACGTTTGAGCTTTCTCCTACATCTGTGCTGCAATTTGCTTCTTTCTTCACTTCTACAGAATGAAAGCAACAAGGCTAATTTTGACAAGATGATCGAGGCTATCAAGGGCAGCAAAGACGGAAAGACGATAGGAGTGTTCAGCAAGGACAAGTTCCCTGGGGACTACATGAAGAGCTGGAATGACACGCTCAGCGCAGAGGGGCTGACCAGAGTAAGGCGCCTTATAACACCCGGAGTCCATTCTTGAGATGTCCTGTCCTGTGTTTGATCAACGTTGGCCTTCCATTTCACAGGTGGACATCAGCGCTGTGGTTGCCTATACGATGGCGGTGAAAGAGGACGGAGAGCTCAACCTGATGAAGAAGGCAGCCGCCATCACCGGCGAGGTTTACTCAAAGTTCTTCAAGGAGCGAGTGATGGAGATCGTAGATGCAGATGAGGTAAGAAGACTTCTGGAATGAGCTGCTCTGTACGCTTTCCTTCCTGTTGGAACATTTAAAATGTATCTAGGTTTTTAAACCAAACTTGATATGATGATGTTGTATATAAAAATGGAACTGTGGCCTTTATTGTTCAGGTAATCTAACCTTGTTTAAGGTTGACAAATGTTTCACTTATTGTACTTGAAAGCTTAGATTTGTGAAGGACAAAAATCTGCAATTTCACAGCATTTAAGAGAATCTTGCAGTTTACATGCACAATTTTTGAGGTGTATGTGCTTGTTTCTAAATTGGGACTTAATTTTATTTATATTTATATATATCTATATATAATCTAATCTAATTGTGTAATTGGGTTCCCATCTACTGCAGCAGGAGCAGAACTAGGATGCATGTTGTTGTTTTAGACGGCCTTGGTATGATGTGATGAGCCACGCTTTATAAAAAAAAAAAAAAAAACTAACCACTGCTGCTAAAAAAGGTTTGCTCTTTAATGCGTTGATGTGATTCAATGTGGAAATATTTAATATTTATGAAAACGTGATTTCTGATTTTGGTGTTTCCATCCATTTTGGTGTTTTTAAATTGATTTTAAATGAAGCTCAGCTTTTGTTGAGCAGCTATGGTTTGAGATTTAGAGTAAAGAATCATGCCTTCCTAACGTTTTTTTTTGCATAAACTGTGGATGGATGGATGGTTTAAGAGATCTCACTAAAATGGGGAACAATGGATCTATAAGTATGATGGCAACTGACCCATGTAATATTAACCAACTGGTTACAGGAACTTGAAGCGGGAGCAGAGTTTTTCTATTAGCTTGACGCTATTGGAGATCTTAGATCCTGGCTTTTATAATGTGATGTTATTTGGCTAATATCCTGATATGGGTGTCATCCTCTGAGAATCGGCTCATTTAGTTTAAAATCTGTTCTACCTACAGAAAAAACACTCCATCTTTTGGTTTTATACCATAACCATCTCTGTTTGCATTCATTGCCTTCTGGACTCCAGTAATGCAGCGGGCTCTGTGCTCTCTGACCTCAGCGGTTCTCGCTCTCAATCCCGGGATGTAACCTAAGGAATCAGACCTGCCAAAAAAGACGCCCTCAGTAGAATAAAAGCTCCTGGTTGTTAATGAGAGAACAATCAGGGACCAGCTGGGAAAATGGCCTTGTTTTAACACTTCTTGCTTGGTTTTTTAATCTTACAACCTTCTCCTTATATACGAGCAGTTTGACTGAAGGTCTGTTTTTCTTTTCCTTTTTTTCTCATCTCAACAGAAAGTGCGTCACAGCAAGCTGGCCGAGTCGGTAGAGAAAGCTATAGAGGAGAAGAAGTACCTTGGTGGGGCCGATCCGTCCACAGTGGAGATGTGCTATCCTCCCATCATCCAGAGCGGAGGGAACTACAGCCTTAAGTTCAGCGTCGTCAGGTGAACAATCTCCTTAATCTTTTTTCTTCTTACAGTGAGCTTCTGCTACAGGTATCCATTGTGGCCTGTCAGCCATAAAGGATTGATTCACTGCTGCTTTTTGCTGCTTTTTAAATAACGCTTCAGCCTTTCCTGCAGGCTGGAGGACTACATAGTTGAAGTGTATCAATATTGCCACTAGATGTCGCTCAAACTGAGCAGATGAGATGCTTAAAGTTGTTTTTTCACTTCTAATCTCTGACGTTTTTAAAGACGGATTCCTTTTCTTTCAGTGATAAAAACCACATGCACTTCGGTGCCATCACCTGCGCCATGGGGATCCGCTACAAGTCGTACTGCTCCAACCTAGTGCGAACGCTCATGGTGGACCCGACCCAGGAGATGCAGGACAACTACAACTTCCTGCTGCAGGTGGAGGAGGAGCTGCTAAAGGAGCTGAAGCACGGTGGGCTCTTCAAATCCTCCTACTGAAAAAAAAAACAGATGGACATTTTGAATTGTTGGCTGATCCGGTGAGAACGAAGACGATAACTGTGCGATCTCTCCTCTGCAGGCGTGAAAATCTGTGACGCTTATAACGCCGTCATGGAGTACGTGAAGAAGGAGAAGCCGGACCTTGTAGCGAAGCTGACGAAAAACCTTGGGTAAAAGCAGCAGGGTTTTATTTTTTTCTAACTCTCGAGCTTCACACACACTCAGGCTCTGATGTCTCCGTCTCCCTCCCAGCTTCGCCATGGGCATCGAGTTCAGGGAAGGCTCTCTGGTTCTGAATGCGAAGAACCAATACAAACTGAAAAAAGGTGAGGAAGGCAGCTTTACTGTTTGGTTCGACAGCATGATGTCATGACTAACGCCTGCTGCCTCCACCAGGCATGGTGCTCAGTATCAGCCTGGGCCTCTCCGACCTGCTTAATAAAGAAGCCAAGAAGGATGAGCAGAAGTACGCTTTGTTCCTTGGCGACACCGTTCAAATTAACGAGGTAAGGGGCTTTTTTTTTTCTTTTAAATCGCTGCTCAGTTAAATCCATACTGTGACTCTTAGTGGTGAGTTTGCTGTTGACCTTCACTCACCAATTTCACCTTCAGCTGCCTGCACAGGTTTCCACAGGTGTCCCGTACTCTGAGCAGCTATTTATTTTACTGGTAGTTGCATTTAGAGAAGCACAATCTGCTATTCTCTCTTTTTATTTATTTGTATGTTTTGTTTCATGCACAATTTGGAGGTGTATGCGCTTCTTTCTTGCTAGGGGAAAAGTTTTGTTTACAGAATTTACATATGGAACTATTAGGGTATTTTTTTCTGGAATAACCCCTGTTTAATTGCTTTGCAAAAAATCTATTTTATTATTATCAAATTGCTTGAAAAGCAGTTTTTCAGCTTCATACAACCAATTGAAGGCCGCCTTATATGCCATTATTGAACCTCTATTTTTATAATCCTAATAGCATTTTCCCAAATTCTTCTCTGTTTTAAAACATAAAAAGTAATTGCATAGTTACTGTGGCTAGTAACTAGTTACTTTCACTGAGCAGTAACTGAGTTATTTTAAGTAACGTTTTCAACACTGGTCACATTTGATCAGGGAAATCCTCTGAAATAATTAAATGAACATATGACTGTTGTGAAAAAGTTTCTGCAGTTTCTGCAGGTCATTAAAAATCATTAAAAGTCACTAAATTGTTATTTTCTAAATTAAGGCCTTAAATGTGATTATCGGTGGCATTTAAAATGCTTTATTAGGGAAAAAAAAGTTTATAGAAACAATTCCTTCAGAAATATTATATCGGATATAAATGATTCTGCGTGTTTGCGCGGAACTGTTTCCGGTTGATCGTAAAGCTGTATGTTCGGAAAAGAAGTTAGAGACGTAGAAACAGCTAGAGAATGGGGAAAATCCTAATTTAACAAAAGTGGCTGGAAAACGGTAACCTGACTAAATATTTTGCATTAAAAAGTTACTCATTCCTGTATAAACCCTTGTTAAACCTCTAGGCGGTGTGGCTGGTTATAAAATAGCTAAGATATATAATAGATAAACAGATTTAGATTTTCTTCTGCAGCATATAGACGTCTCACTCCAGAGTTTCATTTCTCTCATGTTGCAGCACTTCTGGTTACTTTTATTCATAAGCATGGATCTTTGCTTTGGCTGCTAATTTCTCCTCCCTCCTGATAAATATGTGACTAGGCCTGCAACTAGTGATTATTTTGCTAATGGATTAATTTAATGGATACATTTTTTTTTAAATTAAGCAATTATTAATCAGATAGGGGAAAAGAAATTAATTTAAAGAAGATTTTTTTTCACAGACCTAAACCAGGTGAAAATGTTTGGGGGTTTTTTGTGCCTTTTTTTAATTTTCATATTACTGCTCTAAGTTGGTTGCAATTTAAGCTAAAGGAACGTTTTAGAGTCTTTCTACTCCAGTTAATAATTAATTGATTATGAAATCAGTTGATTATTATTTCAGTAATCGATTGAGGATTAATCCAATGGATTCAGCCATAAATGTGGCAAACATTAGTTAATCTGTGCTTTCTAAAGGTGCGTTTTGTTATATTTCAAATGGACTAAATCTCTGAGGCTTGGTTTTAGGGCCGAGCAATATGACCTCAAATCAATATACCGATAAATCGGGCAAATTCACCTCAATACGCATAAATGCACAATAAACACTCCTATCAGAAATAAGGTATGTGCAGAAAATGCAACTGATCTATTTATAATTTATTTATTGAATAAATCACATTACATATTACTTTCAATTAAATATTAAAGTCTTATACCCATTTAGGTTTGTACGTTGAACAATGTCTCATTGAACGGGAGAAAAATGTTTAGTCTCTTACAAGCATTTTTGCGCAAAGGTAATGGAGCTTTTGCACGTCTTAGTTTGAACTCAGCAGCGTGGCTGTGCTGTAGGTGGTGGAGGTTGGATGTGTTGCTTTGGGTAGACCTGACAGTTTTCACACAAACTTTGCATTTTATGTGCATTTGTTCTATGGCATAATTTTGATGCCATTGAACTGGGCTTTCAGTGAGAACAATGTGCATAGATTAAACTCACACACCCTCGTGCACAACGTGCTCTCGGTTTCTTCTCTGCACGCTCAGCCTCATCTGTGCTCTTGCTCGCCTCCACAGGATTAAATGGTGTCATTTTGTTTACAGCGGTGTTAGATGCTTCTTCACTGGGCTCATCCTCCATTCTCTTTGTTTACCCTTCTGACCTGTTCGCTGAGGTCACGTGAATATCGACCTGCTGCCGTGTCTTAAAGGGGAAGGAAATACCAGCCACCAGCACACAGGAAAAAAACGGCAGAATTACGTTTAATTCTTTTACCGATCTGCGAAAATTGTCACTGGTTATTGTGGTGAATGACGGTAACGGTAAAAATCTGGTCTATCATCCAGCCAGACTTGCTTTATATGAAACAAAAACTAAAGGGCTGATGGCTCTTATAAGTAATGGAGCTCAAGGAACTGCATGAGGGGAATAAAATAAAATGTAATTGTTACTTAGAGCACATTTACTGTTTCGATTAAAATCAATTTAGCGCCCAGCATTAATAAAAAGCCGTTTTTATAATTAAACGGAACAATGATGGATTTTATTTGCTTCACATTGATGAGACACACTTTAACTTTTTCTGTACAACTAAGAATCCCTTCATTGTTTTCTGGTCCAGGTTTTCACAAAGTCTTGTTTAAAGGTTTTTCGTTTTCTTCTGTGATCCTAATGCCAAAAATGAAATAACCAGTCAGAGATGCTTATAACTCTCCTTAAAGCTAGTTCCTCTCAATTTTATAGTGGTGACTTATGTTCTAGATCAGGGGTCTTCAATATTTTCTAGGCCAAGGACCCCCAAAATGATGGCGAGATGGAGCGGGGACCCCTAATTATGTATGAAGTTGACTATAGGACCAGTTTGATATAACACACTCTATTACAGATGGAGTCATGTAATGAAAATAATTTCACTCTGGGATTATTAAAGTATTTCTGAATCCTGGTTTATGGGACAGATGTTGTAAATCAAACGGTGCCCAGCTTGAAATAGCTCCTGTGTTCTCAGTCATCCAACATTCTTCCTCTGTTCCAATTTGCATGTTTTCAAAACAAAAACAAGACTTTATTGGGCTACTGTATAAAGCCTCGAACTCACTGCTATTCCTGACATTTTAAATTGAAAAAAAAACTTCCTGGTTGGGAAGTGAAAAGTCTTCAAACTAGGATACCAAGTCCAGTGGATTGTTTTTAATTTTTTTGGAATCACTGAAAGACATCTTCTGCCTCCATTTATCTGTTTACTTCAATGGGTTGATTTCATCTTAATGTTTATTTAAAGACATTTCAATTAGTGGAAAAAATTGCAGGAGGGAATATAAAAAAAGTAATCAACCAAAACTTTCGTGACCCCCATGCAGTACCTCCCTCGACCCCCCTGTTGAAGACCTCCACTCTAGATTGTATATTTTGTATATTGTTGAGTGAATTCCTGAATGTTTAATCCAACAGGAAGAAGCCGCCACGGTGCTCACTCCTGTCAAGAAAAAGATCAAGAACGTGGCCATCTTCTTAAAGGCAGGTGTTGTTTTTCCTTTCTTCACTAATTGATCAAAACCGGTGGTACAGTGAGCTAAAACCCAGCAGAACCAGTAGACTAATCGACGTTTTTCTTTTGTTTTTTTCTTTCAGAACGACGATGAAGAAGACGAGGAAGAAGAAGGCGATGACGCAGAGGAGCTGCTGGGGAAAGGAGCTCGGAGCGCCGCTCTGCTGGCGGACAGAACCAGAGTAAGTTTGGACCTCTGTGCTCCTCTACAGCTGTTTTCTCTGTCCTGGTGCCGTTCACTACTAAGTGTGTGAATGTCTCTGTACTCTATCAGCTACTTGGGAAGGTAAGCATTCATTGTTCTTCCTAAAATCTCATCGGCTCAGATTCAGTGCTGATGGGAACGACTCATTTTGATACTTTTTACTTATTGTTTTTTTTCTTTTTCTTGTGTTTTCTATCGTCTTTTTCACCATCGAACTCGATACAAGTCCGTTTTCTGCATGTATGTGTGTTGATCGTCTTAGAAGGAGACACACTTTCTGTTTGGTGACCGTTTGTCTTCCTCAAACCAAATTGTAGAACGAGATGACGGCTGAGGAGAAGCGGCGCGCTCACCAGAAGGAGCTGGCCAACAACCTGAACGAGGAGGCCAGGCGGCGTCTGACGGAGCAGAAAGGAGAGCAGCACATCCAGAAGTAAGTGTTGGCCTCTCTAAGAGGTCAAGGTCACCTTCACGCCCTGAAGAAGTGTTCATACCTTCCCTCTCGGGGCTTAATTTGGTCTAATTTAAGTTATTTGCCACAAAGAGCGACGATGTGCTTCATTTTGAACCCCTGCCTGCAGAAGAAGCTCTGATCTGAATCCGTCCTGGTTTCCCCCACAGGGCCAGAAAATCAAACGTGTCTTACAAGAACACTTCCCAGATGCCTAAAGAAAAGGAAATCAGGGAAATGAAGATTTACATCGACAAGAAATACGAGACCGTTATCATGCCCGTTTTCGGCATCGCCACGCCGTTTCACATCGCAACCATCAAGGTAACGCTGCTCCGCCAAACGGGGAAACGGTTCGTCTAAAACATTTGATCCCTTTTAATCAGCC
Organism: Cyprinodon variegatus; assembly: GCF_000732505.1. Classification (NCBI taxonomy): domain Eukaryota; kingdom Metazoa; phylum Chordata; class Actinopteri; order Cyprinodontiformes; family Cyprinodontidae; genus Cyprinodon; species Cyprinodon variegatus. The sequence goes on from NW_015150814.1 coordinate 552,248, forward strand.
GTGTGTTGTTGGTGTGTCAGAACATTAGCATGTCTGTAGAGGGAGACTACACCTACCTGAGAATCAACTTCTACGTTCCTGGAAGCTCTCTGGGACGACAGGAGGGAAACATTTTCCCCAATCCTGACGCCACCTTTGTTAAAGAAATGTGAGTATTTCCTCAGTTTCAGATTGTTTAAGTCAGGATTAAAGCCCAGTTTCTCTCCATTTGTTAAACTTCCTCCTGCTTCCTGTAGCACGTACCGAGCGTCCAACCTGAAGGCTCCCGGCGAATTGTCGGTGCCGTCCACCAACCTCCAGAACGCCTTCCGCATCATCAAGGAGGTCCAGAAGCGCTACAAGACACGAGAAGCGGAGGAGAAGGAGAAGGAGGGCATCGTGAAGCAGGACTCGCTGGTGATCAACCTGAACCGAAGCAACCCCAAACTCAAAGACCTCTACATCAGACCCAACATCGCGCAGAAGAGGATGCAGGGCTCCTTAGAGGCGCACACTAACGGTGGGAGAGGGCGCGATGAAGTAGAGGCAGACGGAAGCGGGGCGAAGCGATGCTGACTCGTCTCGTCTCTCTGCAGGTTTCCGATTCACGTCGGTTCGTGGAGATAAAGTGGACATTCTGTACAACAACATTAAACACGCCATCTTCCAGCCGTGCGACGGCGAGATGATCATTGTTCTACACTTCCACCTGAAGGTAAGCTGCTCTGCTATGGCAGGAAGGCTGGGAACGCCTGCCAGGTGTCTTTTCTTTCATTAAAAAAAACAAATTTTACACACAAATAACATTTATGGTTAAAAGTGAGAAAATACTTAAAATTGAACAAGTGAGCAGCTCTAGGAAGGTANGGAAAAAAAAGTTTATAGAAACAATTCCTTCAGAAATATTATATCGGATATAAATGATTCTGCGTGTTTGCGCGGAACTGTTTCCGGTTGATCGTAAAGCTGTATGTTCTGAAAAGAAGTTAGAGACGTAGAAACAGCTAGAGAATGGGGGAAAATCCTAATTTAACAAAAGTGGCTGGAAAACGGTAACCTGACTAAATATTTTGCATTAAAAAGTTACTCATTCCTGTATAAACCCTTGTTAAACCTCTAGGCGGTGTGGCTGGTTATAAAATAGCTAAGATATATAATAGATAAACAGATTTAGATTTTCTTCTGCAGCATATAGACGTCTCACTCCAGAGTTTCATTTCTCTCATGTTGCAGCACTTCTGGTTACTTTTATTCATAAGCATGGATCTTTGCTTTGGCTGCTAATTTCTCCTCCCTCCTGATAAATATGTGACTAGGCCTGCAACTAGTGATTATTTTGCTAATGGATTAATTTAATGGATACATTTTTTTTTAAATTAAGCAATTATTAATCAGATAGGGGAAAAGAAATTAATTTAAAGAAGATTTTTTTTCACAGACCTAAACCAGGTGAAAATGTTTGGGGGTTTTTTGTGCCTTTTTTTAATTTTCATATTACTGCTCTAAGTTGGTTGCAATTTAAGCTAAAGGAACGTTTTAGAGTCTTTCTACTCCAGTTAATAATTAATTGATTATGAAATCAGTTGATTATTATTTCAGTAATCGATTGAGGATTAATCCAATGGATTCAGCCATAAATGTGGCAAACATTAGTTAATCTGTGCTTTCTAAAGGTGCGTTTTGTTATATTTCAAATGGACTAAATCTCTGAGGCTTGGTTTTAGGGCCGAGCAATATGACCTCAAATCAATATACCGATAAATCGGGCAAATTCACCTCAATACGCATAAATGCACAATAAACACTCCTATCAGAAATAAGGTATGTGCAGAAAATGCAACTGATCTATTTATAATTTATTTATTGAATAAATCACATAACATATTACTTTCAATTAAATATTAAAGTCTTATACCCATTTAGGTTTGTACGTTGAACAATGTCTCATTGAACGGGAGAAAAATGTTTAGTCTCTTACAAGCATTTTTGCGCAAAGGTAATGGAGCTTTTGCACGTCTTAGTTTGAACTCAGCAGCGTGGCTGTGCTGTAGGTGGTGGAGGTTGGATGTGTTGCTTTGGGTAGACCTGACAGTTTTCACACAAACTTTGCATTTTATGTGCATTTGTTCTATGGCATAATTTTGATGCCATTGAACTGGGCTTTCAGTGAGAACAATGTGCATAGATTAAACTCACACACCCTCGTGCACAACGTGCTCTCGGTTTCTTCTCTGCACGCTCAGCCTCATCTGTGCTCTTGCTCGCCTCCACAGGATTAAATGGTGTCATTTTGTTTACAGCGGTGTTAGATGCTTCTTCACTGGGCTCATCCTCCATTCTCTTTGTTTACCCTTCTGACCTGTTCGCTGAGGTCACGTGAATATCGACCTGCTGCCGTGTCTTAAAGGGGAAGGAAATACCAGCCACCAGCACACAGGAAAAAAACGGCAGAATTACGTTTAATTCTTTTACCGATCTGCGAAAATTGTCACTGGTTATTGTGGTGAATGACGGTAACGGTAAAAATCTGGTCTATCATCCAGCCAGACTTGCTTTATATGAAACAAAAACTAAAGGGCTGATGGCTCTTATAAGTAATGGAGCTCAAGGAACTGCATGAGGGGAATAAAATAAAATGTAATTGTTACTTAGAGCACATTTACTGTTTCGATTAAAATCAATTTAGCGCCCAGCATTAATAAAAAGCCGTTTTTATAATTAAACGGAACAATGATGGATTTTATTTGCTTCACATTGATGAGACACACTTTAACTTTTTCTGTACAACTAAGAATCCCTTCATTGTTTTCTGGTCCAGGTTTTCACAAAGTCTTGTTTAAAGGTTTTTCGTTTTCTTCTGTGGTCCTAATGCCAAAAATGAAATAACCAGTCAGAGATGCTTATAACTCTCCTTAAAGCTAGTTCCTCTCAATTTTATAGTGGTGACTTATGTTCTAGATCAGGGGTCTTCAATATTTTCTAGGCCAAGGACCCCCAAAATGATGGCGAGATGGAGCGGGGACCCCTAATTATGTATGAAGTTGACTATAGGACCAGTTTGATATAACACACTCTATTACAGATGGAGTCATGTAATGAAAATAATTTCACTCTGGGATTATTAAAGTATTTCTGAATCCTGGTTTATGGGACAGATGTTGTAAATCAAACGGTGCCCAGCTTGAAATAGCTCCTGTGTTCTCAGTCATCCAACATTCTTCCTCTGTTCCAATTTGCATGTTTTCAAAACAAAAACAAGACTTTATTGGGCTACTGTATAAAGCCTCGAACTCACTGCTATTCCTGACATTTTAAATTGAAAAAAAAACTTCCTGGTTGGGAAGTGAAAAGTCTTCAAACTAGGATACCAAGTCCAGTGGATTGTTTTTAATTTTTTTGGAATCACTGAAAGACATCTTCTGCCTCCATTTATCTGTTTACTTCAATGGGTTGATTTCATCTTAATGTTTATTTAAAGACATTTCAATTAGTGGAAAAAATTGCAGGAGGGAATATAAAAAAAGTAATCAACCAAAACTTTCGTGACCCCCATGCAGTACCTCCCTCGACCCCCCTGTTGAAGACCTCCACTCTAGATTGTATATTTTGTATATTGTTGAGTGAATTCCTGAATGTTTAATCCAACAGGAAGAAGCCGCCACGGTGCTCACTCCTGTCAAGAAAAAGATCAAGAACGTGGCCATCTTCTTAAAGGCAGGTGTTGTTTTTCCTTTCTTCACTAATTGATCAAAACCGGTGGTACAGTGAGCTAAAACCCAGCAGAACCAGTAGACTAATCGACGTTTTTCTTTTGTTTTTTTCTTTCAGAACGACGATGAAGAAGACGAGGAAGAAGAAGGCGATGACGCCGAGGAGCTGCTGGGGAAAGGAGCTCGGAGCGCCGCTCTGCTGGCGGACAGAACCAGAGTAAGTTTGGACCTCTGTGCTCCTCTACAGCTGTTTTCTCTGTCCTGGTGCCGTTCACTACTAAGTGTGTGAATGTCTCTGTACTCTATCAGCTACTTGGGAAGGTAAGCATTCATTGTTCTTCCTAAAATCTCATCGGCTCAGATTCAGTGCTGATGGGAACGACTCATTTTGATACTTTTTACTTATTGTTTTTTTTCTTTTTCTTGTGTTTTCTATCGTCTTTTTCACCATCGAACTCGATACAAGTCCGTTTTCTGCATGTATGTGTGTTGATCGTCTTAGAAGGAGACACGCTTTCTGTTTGGTGACCGTTTGTCTTCCTCAAACCAAATTGTAGAACGAGATGACGGCTGAGGAGAAGCGGCGCGCTCACCAGAAGGAGCTGGCCAACAACCTGAACGAGGAGGCCAGGCGGCGTCTGACGGAGCAGAAAGGAGAGCAGCACATCCAGAAGTAAGTGTTGGCCTCTCTAAGAGGTCAAGGTCACCTTCACGCCCTGAAGAAGTGTTCATACCTTCCCTCTCGGGGCTTAATTTGGTCTAATTTAAGTTATTTGCCACAAAGAGCGACGATGTGCTTCATTTTGAACCCCTGCCTGCAGAAGAAGCTCTGATCTGAATCCGTCCTGGTTTCCCCCACAGGGCCAGAAAATCAAACGTGTCTTACAAGAACACTTCCCAGATGCCTAAAGAAAAGGAAATCAGGGAAATGAAGATTTACATCGACAAGAAATACGAGACCGTTATCATGCCCGTTTTCGGCATCGCCACGCCGTTTCACATCGCAACCATCAAGGTAACGCTGCTCCGCCAAACGGGGAAACGGTTCGTCTAAAACATTTGATCCCTTTTAATCAGCCGTGTGTTGTTGGTGTGTCAGAACATTAGCATGTCTGTAGAGGGAGACTACACCTACCTGAGAATCAACTTCTACGTTCCTGGAAGCTCTCTGGGACGACAGGAGGGAAACATTTTCCCCAATCCTGACGCCACCTTTGTTAAAGAAATGTGAGTATTTCCTCAGTTTCAGATTGTTTAAGTCAGGATTAAAGCCCAGTTTCTCTCCATTTGTTAAACTTCCTCCTGCTTCCTGTAGCACGTACCGAGCGTCCAACCTGAAGGCTCCCGGCGAATTGTCGGTGCCGTCCACCAACCTCCAGAACGCCTTCCGCATCATCAAGGAGGTCCAGAAGCGCTACAAGACACGAGAAGCGGAGGAGAAGGAGAAGGAGGGCATCGTGAAGCAGGACTCGCTGGTGATCAACCTGAACCGAAGCAACCCCAAACTCAAAGACCTCTACATCAGACCCAACATCGCGCAGAAGAGGATGCAGGGCTCCTTAGAGGCGCACACTAACGGTGGGAGAGGGCGCGATGAAGTAGAGGCAGACGGAAGCGGGGCGAAGCGATGCTGACTCGTCTCGTCTCTCTGCAGGTTTCCGATTCACGTCGGTTCGTGGAGATAAAGTGGACATTCTGTACAACAACATTAAACACGCCATCTTCCAGCCGTGCGACGGCGAGATGATCATTGTTCTACACTTCCACCTGAAGGTAAGCTGCTCTGCTATGGCAGGAAGGCTGGGAACGCCTGCCAGGTGTCTTTTCTTTCATTAAAAAAACACAAATTTTACATACAAATAACATTTATGGTTAAAAGTGAGAAAATACTTAAAATTGAACAAGTGAGCAGCTCTAGGAAGGTATCTATGGAAAGCTGTTTGATTCAAAATCAAATGAATAAAAGCTCTCCAGGGATTAAAGTATTCTGGCTGGATTTCCAGCTCATAGCGAAGACGGGCAATCGCTACGAGGATGACCAGACCGTCTCCGTTCTGATGAAGGGCAAATGGTATTACTGTTATTATGGTAGAAAGAGTTCACAGAAACAGCTGTTAACGTATAGACGAAGAGCAGAGGAGTGCACCCGTTTTAAAACAGACGTGGAAGTTCGTATCACAGCCAGCTGGACGCAGCTATCCTGTGTTACTCTGAAATCCCACATCCTCCATCCCACATATTAAAAAAATCCCCATCAGCATCCAGCATGTGTGCAGCTTCTGTCCAAATATTTTCTTTATTTTTGTGGATTTTTATAACAGGGACAACTAGGATCATATATTTGTTACATTTACATCCTATCAAAATAATAACGACGTAATTAAAACAAAAAGCACAGCTGTATCTATGTACACATGAATAGAAAATAGATTTATGATTGTAAAACATATATTCCTGTTAGGTTTTACTATATACTATATACTATTTACTATAACTTTATCAAAGGACAGATACATTTTTTGCTGGCCCTGAGAGCTTATCTTTCATTCATCTATACGTGTAATAACGAAAACATGTATTTTTGGTGCGGCTACTTCAAGCTACTTATGAGAATGATCCACATTTATAGATGTGTTTTAATGGTTTTAATTTAATCTGAATATAAAAATCTAATGTAACTTTTGTAATAGTGACATAGATTATAATCCAGGCTGCTGGAGGCCACCCAATGCACTGCAGCTGTCCAGAATACAATATGGACGCCCTTTCATTTTATAGTTATCATTGTTGGGAAAAAATTATTTTTTTTCAATTTATATTTATATATATAAAAAGTTTCATTTTAATTATTTGGAATGGAAAAAGAGGAAAATTCCCACAGACGCAAACATAACACAATGTTATATTTTTCACAAGGGAAGAAGAGAGAGAGGACTAAATGTCACTAATAAACATTATCAAGTGATTAATATTATTTATCTTAGGCAATGGAAGAAGCACATTCCACATTCAATGCACTTGATTTTTGTTTAAAAATGGATAAATATGTAAAAATGGATAGAAACATCACTGTCCCCATTTCCTATTTTAATTTTCATAAAATGTATTTTTATCTATGGCCTGAAAATGTCCTCAGATTAGATTGCAGAAATCTGGGTTAAAAAAAATCAATAGAAAATAAATTTACTGAACAGACAGACCCATATATAAATGTGTGTGTTTTTATATATATATATATATATATATATATATATATATATATATATAATTTCTGCAGAGCCTCTGTTTCACATTCTAGGTGCTTACCACTTCAAACCGAGTCAAGTAGCTTAACAAAAGCAATATATATAATGAGTCACATGTGAAAATCTCTTGACCTAATGTAGCCTGTTAGCTGATGCTAGTTAGCTGGTGCTGCAGTTTCTTCAGACTGGGGGAAATTTTAACTCCTTTTTTATTTATTCCACAAACTCTGACTAGAGTGTGAAAGCTCCGCCCCTTTTTTAAATATTGGAACGTGTCAGCTGTGAGGGGGAAAAAACGGTTAGAAATCATTGAATGAATGTCCTCTCTGCTTTCCTTCCAGAACGCCATCATGTTTGGTAAGAGGCGCCACACAGACGTACAGTTCTACACCGAGGTGGGCGAGATCACCACAGACCTGGGCAAACACCAACACATGCACGACAGAGACGACCTGTACGCCGAGCAGATGGAGCGAGAGATGAGGCACAAGCTCAAGTCTGCGTTCAAGAACTTCATCGAGAAGGTGGAGACGCTGACCAAGGAGGAGCTGGAGTTCGAGGTGCCCTTCAGGGACCTCGGGTGAGTAAACCAGGATCTGAGGCAGGAAGGAGCTCCAAAGGTCAACCAGCGAGGTTTATTAACTGGGGTTCTGTCCTCAGGTTCCAGGGTGCCCCCTACAGGAGTACCTGCTTATTACAACCGACATCCGGCTCCCTCATTAACGTAACTGAATGGGTGAGAAAACTGAAACTTCCTCTTACAAAAATAAATATTTCAATTTCTTTTAAAATAAGTCTAATTATTTCCTGACTGTTTTCAGCCGCCATTCGTTGTGACTTTGGACGAGGTGGAGTTGGTTCATTTTGAGCGCGTTCAGTTCCACCTGAAGAACTTCGACGTTGTCATCGTCTACAAGGACTACAGCAAAAAGGTCACCATGATCAACGCAGTGCCTGTGAACTCCCTGGACCCCATCAAGGAGTGGCTAAAGTACGGCGCCGTGCAGACCTGAGGACCTCTATTATTCCTCTGTTGGTTTTCTAACCCTTCTCTTGTTTCTCAGCTCTTGTGACATCAAATACACAGAAGGAGTGCAGTCTTTGAACTGGACCAAGATCATGAAGACCATCGTCGATGATCCTGAGGGTTTCTTCGAGCAGGGAGGCTGGTCGTTCTTGGACCCAGAGAGCGAGGTGAGGTTTTAGTCACATTCATTTTTTATTGTTTTAAAAAAGTTAGAAAGTTTAACTGATTTCTTTAATGCATCTCGCTGCTCTCTTCAGGGAAGCGGAGCAGAGGAGGATTCAGAGTCGGAGATGGAGGATGAAACGTTTAACCCATCTGCAGACGAAGAGGAGGAGGAGGAAGAAGACAGTGATGAAGACTACAGCTCAGAGACAGAGGACTCTGGTTAATATCCCAGCTTTAAATGCTGAACATTGTAGCTCAGAGCCGTGGTGCAGAGCTGATGGTTCTTCCTGTCTGTGTGCAGATTACAGCGCCTCGCTGGGCAGCGAGGAGGAGAGCGGCAAAGACTGGGACGAGCTGGAGGAGGAGGCCAGGAAAGGTCTGTGTCTGTTTGCATGAGGATTAGTATCAACCTGACTTCCTGCGCTCTAATGGCTGCAAAGATCTAAAGCATTTGGATTTTTACAGCTTCTCTTCAAACTGCTGGGAAATCACATTTGTTTTCCAAATGAAGTCTTAGCTGATGCTAATTGCAGATGTCCGGCGAACTCAGCCTGGTTTTCACCTAGGCTGACCCGGTTAGAGCGTGAAAAATGTGATTCAGTTCCACATTTTTTTGGTTGGACTCTGAAACTGAAAAAACTTTTTTTTTTTTCTCCAGAATTGTAGATCAAATCTTTGCAAAAAGTTTGGTGTCTTCTTAGATGAGTTTCTGCTTCCACACCTGAATCAATTGGCTAAATTACCTCCTCAGCATTCAGTCAGGTTCTCAGGTGGGTTGAAGTAGAGATGCATCTAAAAAATTCAGGAACCCAGAGCTGGAGGACCCTGGTCTAGATGCTCATCACCCCGCTGTGATGCTGAAACAGTCAAAGTGATTAACGTAGCTTAATGAAAGCATCATATCTTAAAGGTATAGTGGAGGATGTACTTTTTCCGGGCGGATCATCAAAATAAGTGGTCCTCCTAATTGTCAATCATTCTGGGGATATGTTTGCGTAAAGCCGTCGCCCTCTTCCCCAGGTTGCTATCTTACCGGCGGTGAGTCTGACATAGTGGTGAAACTGCAAATCTTCTTTAGGAAAGCAAGCTTGCATGAGCGATGCAAACGGCGACTTTTAAACAGGGTGTGCACATTAGAAACAGGCTTGTGCACGCTCCTGCACACATTCAATAGGCGTTCCCTCTCAGGAGCGGGAGCAGAGTTGTGCTTTTTCTTTAGAGGAGAGGGCGGGTCTTTTAAAAAAGTTCATGAAAATCTTACAAACTACCTGTGAGGTGAACTGTCATGAGGAGCATACATAACCAGCACGCCGCGGAGAAAGATGAGAAGTTGATCGAGGCGACGTGTGTCCGATTTTTGTAGACAACATATTGTTAAAGTGGAACATCTATAATTGGAAGTGGGACTCTATTTGTTGCAGCAAAAACACAGTAAAAACGTATTTAGAAATTTTTCGAAGTAGGAAGACGGAATTATGTGGGATTTTCCAAAAACGTAATGAAGAATTCTGGAGGTAGCATCCTGATATCATCAATGCCTTTGGCAAAATTCGAATGAGTGATTTTTAAGTATATATCTCTCACAGCAGGGTTCCCGCGGGTCCTTAAAAAGTCTTAAAAGGCATTGAATTCTTCAAAATAAAACTATGGCCTTAATTGGTAT
>NW_015150814.1:562765-589659 GCF_000732505.1 Cyprinodon variegatus
AATAAAATGACCTAATTTTTTTACAGAGCTTGTACCTGTCTCTTATACACATCTCAGATCTGATTTGTTCCGTAAAACAGTCGCTAGCTTTCCCTGCAACACAGGAATGAGGAAACCTCTCTGATTGACATTCACTACTTTCTGCTACATACAATATGGCGGTGAGGTTGATGTGCGAACCTGCCACCAACAAGGTGTAAATTATATCTATGCTTTTGCTGGCCAGGAGAACATTAAGGCGAGCAATAGTAGATGGTTTTGCGTTGTGTAAACGCACCTTTACAATTCGTTGGCTGGGTTAAATGTTTGGATAATTTCCTGTTATGAATCTCATCCATCAAAGTAATCAGTTTTCTTCCTTTTCTGCAGCTGACAAAGAGAGCGTCTATGAGGACGAGGACACTTCTAACAGAAAGAGGAAGGTCCGCTCATCGGCCCCTCCCAGTAAAAAGAAGCGGCGGTCCTAAACCCCCCCTCCCACACACACTGCCAAACCCCATTTACCCTCCACCTCTCCTTTCCCCGCCCCTTCTGACTCTTTTTCAAAACCCGACACGCTCAAACGCCATTTCCAACCATCTGTACATAGATGTAGACGGCCTCCTTTCTCTTCGTCCTTTCTGTTGCTGTTTTTGAGGCCTGTGAAGTTTCCTGTGACGACAGACCAACCAGCAGTCACTCTTCATTCAGCAGCTTTTCTCCCACTTCATTCCCCACTTGTTCTGTTTTTCAGCCAGCTGTCCTTCAGTGTGTGTGTGTGTGTGTGTGTGCGTGGTTATGGGTTTTTATTGAAAGTGTTTTCTGTTCAAAATAAAATTGGTTTCTTAATGTAATGAATAATAAAAGATGCCCTGTCATCCCTTCTTTCACTTGTTTTCTATAAAAACAGAAATTCTCCTCGTCGTTTTTTTTTTTGTTCTGTTTTGTCTCTGTTCAAATGTGTTAATAAGCAGGAACTTTCACTTTCCTGGTTGTTTGTCTTATTTTAACAGACTTTGTAAAGTTATATAGTTATGCACACACACACACACACACCTTCCTCCCCAAGCTTGTCCTACGTTTCCCTTTTTGTTGTATCAGAATAGATGTTATGTTGATTCTGAAAAATCTGTTTTTTTGTTTTTGTAATAAAATTAAAAAGAACTGTAGTTTGTTTTCAGTGTTTGTCCTGTTTTAGTTTTAAAACATTAATATAGTGGGTATAAACAGGTCAAAGGTCAGTGACTGTGAGTGGGGAGGTCTGGATTGGAGGGAGGATGACATCATCGGTCAGTCTCTTCTGTTTTTTTCTTTTTAAACTCATGATGGAGGTCAGTCGGGTAACTGCAGAAGTGAAGCAAATTATTATTTCACCTTTGGTGAGGTCATCAGAAAGAACTATTGGGTAGGAAAGTTGCTCCTGACTGCTGTGCTGAATTATGAAAGCCTTATGGGTGTCACTATGTGGCAGGGACTCATTTATGATGCTGGTCAAAACAGCCTTCTAGAAAAATGCAAAAACTACACAAATGTGAACAGATTAAACATGGAAAACCCGTTACATGGGTTTTAAAGGTTAAGATTAGGGATGCACGATATTGGGATTTTAAAACTAATTTAGTCGATAACCGATACCGATGTTAAAGCTGGACAAAAATAAGTAGTCATTGAAAATGTCATCGTTCTGTTACAAACTCTCGTGATATTTTGCTAATTCTTGTGAGATTTTGTTAGTAAGATAGATCAATACCACGTCAATATATATTAACATATAAAAAAATGGCAAAATTTCATGAATTTTCGGGGGATTTCGTAGCATAACGATGACATATAGCAATATTTCATTAGTAAAAGAGATTGATATGGTGTTTTTAAATGGCAATATATCAGCATATGAAGATATTGGGATATTTTAATGTATCAATATTTTTTCCCTCGTTTTTAGAAGTTTTTAAGTCTGTAAAAAAGTTTGAGGAAGAAGTATTTATTTTTTTTAGACTGTAGAAACTCAGAAGCTGATCAAATATCGGTGGGGTGGCCGATGTCCGATATTCAGTTTTAAGGCCGATTATATCGTGCATCCCTAGTTAAGATGTTTACATTTCTCAAAATTCCTGTTACAACTCAGCGAGGTGGGCTGTGACTGTACAGTCTGTCGTGCAAAGGACTGGGTAACTGTTTAGCTGTTATCAGCTATAGAGAGATTTCAAGAATGGTCAAGGTCTCTATACTAACCAGTGGCTGTAAGCCATCCTGCTTCCTGGTCCTAGCTCCCTCCTACTACCAGCACTGTTTAGATAGATTTAGACTTAGACAAACTAATTTTGTATACACAAAACAAAATTTTTATACAGCCTCTTGATAGTGAATGAGTAGCAGCTTAGCAGTGAACATTTCCATTCCATAAAGTGCAGCAGTGATCGAATGTAAATGCTGTAGAAGAGACATGGTGCAAAAAGGCATTGATGTGGACGTTCAGAGCAGCAAAAATGCACTAGAAGACATTAGAGTGGAGTTCCATTAGGGATGATGTTAGTGTGATGAGAGTCTCGATTTGTGACTTAATTTAGAGTTTTTCAACAGTCTGGTGGCAGTGGGGAAAAAGCTTTTGCAGAATCTGCTGACCATGCAGCGAATGCTGTGAAGGCTCTTCCCAGAGAGCAATAGGGAGAACAGTCCATGGTGGGGGGTCATTGATGATGTTACCGGTTCAGGACACGCAGCACTGGGGCAAAATGTCTTTAATGGAGGGAAGAGAAGCCCTGATGATCCTCTCAGCTGATCTCACCACTCTTCTCACTTTCCTCTAGTCTGAGACGCTGCAGCCTCCACACCACACAATGAGACAGCAGGTCAGAACGCTCTCTATGGTGCTTCTGTAGAAGGTGGTGAGGATGGGTGGGGGCAGGTGAGCTCTCCTCATCCTTCGCAGGAAGTACATGCGCTTCTGTGTCCTTTTGATTAGTGAGGTGGTGTTTACATTCCAGGTGAGGGTGTCTGTAATGTGAACCCCAAGGAATTTGGTTCTGCTGACCACCTCTACAGCTGAGCTGTTGATGAGCAGTGGAGCGTAGTCAGGCCGGTTCTTCCCCTCTGTAGTCCTGCTCATTGTCGTCTCCGATGAGGCCCACCACCATGGTGTCGTCTGCAAACTTCACAATGTGATTGGTGGTGAACCTGGCACTTATTATGGTGATTGCTGACGCACCTCAGTCACAGTTCTAAACTAGATAAACTACTTGGGAAAACCTCATCAGTCCTAACATCATTAATTTAAAGTCTTTAGGTTGAGTTAGGTTGCAAATGAAAGGCAGACTGTGATTAGTTGTATGCAGGAAGTTAGTAGAGGATCATCTTTATTGTTGCTTAAGGTAATAGCTTTACAGAATATTTTAGATGAGCATATGAGATGAAAAGTGAATTAAAACTTTTCAGCAAAGCAAATATTGTTTTGGCCAACAGCAATACGCATTCAAATCATCCTCAATGTAAACAGTATAACTGCATGATATGAAAACATGGAGTAGGGATTGACTGGTGCATTAGGATGCAGAAACCCGAGCTAAGGAAATTTGACTCAATTTAAAAATGAATAAAATTGTATGAACTTTGTGCTAAATCAGAATACATCAGTTTGTAACTACTAGCTCCTCTTCCTTCACCTTTCATTGGGTCAACATTATATTAGAACACTATAACTTATAGGAAAATTCTTCCAGACTGATTCCAGACAGCCTTTAGTCTTCCTCATTGCATTATGGAAGCATACATGGCTGATACTTGTCAAACTGCCACTTAAGCCTAAAATAGATTTTCTGAATTACATTTTTGCAGCAAAAATGTAATTCAGAAAATGTAAAACAAAACCAAATTGTACTAGTAAGAATTACGTTTTTACATGATGGCTTTTCATAATTGTTACCCACGTGTTGAACCCTGAGTTGACCTACTTAAGAGTTGATTAAACTAATTCACAGCAGCTTTTATTAAACTGAAAACTCAGAGTTTCCAACCGTAGGCTCAATCTATTCAGAGTTGAGGATTTGAATCAGAGTTAGTTAAACCTGCTTTGTGGAACTGACCCCAGCAGTAAAGTCAGGGAAGCTTTTGGTCTAAACCATCAGCTGAGGTTTTAGTTTCACACCAGAGGGTGAAGACACTTCATAGTGGAGGAACAGACATTGTTTTAATTGTTCTCTCCTAAATGTTAACAAATCATAACAGCCAATAAGACAGAGACAGAATAATTATTATACAGACTGCTGTATGCTTAAATCTACTCTTGATGAGGGAAAATATGACAACTTTTAATTAAGAAAAAATGCTTTTAAAATCAGCAGTAAAACAAAAATGGAAACTTTATTGCTTTTTTTTTACAAAACTATGTTTAAAATTGATCTTAAAGAGAGTGAGGGAATAAATCATGTTTAATGCAACTACATCATTACAGTCATATTTAAAAGATTTTAAAAAATGACATAGTTCATTAGATATTAAACCATGTAGTGAAATTAAACATTGGATGAGGAATCCAAAGATTCCTCATCAATACAGGCTAAGTAATCTGTTTGGAGGTTTAGATTAAATAAGACATCTTTTTTTTATTATTACAAATATATTTGCGAAAACGTATATGTCTACGTTCAAACTAGGTGTTTCCTGTTTTTGTTTTATTTTTTTTTATTGCAGTACACATTTTACAAGATGGAGGTTTTATTGTTTTTTGCAAATTGCAAACAAACCAGAGATTAAACCAAACCCAAATTTAGGGCTGTGCTGTTCCCTGGACTCTGTTTTATGAGCGTCAAATACAAAAACACACCATCGCTTAGAGCCAGAAAACATTATTAGGAATAAACATGCAGAAACCAACATGGTACCTAGATAAAGCCAATATTAAACTCAAGGATGGTATTTGGTTGTTTTCCTCCACTTCACTTTCAAGGATTTAGAAATAATTCACTACACTGTCATTAATTAAGCTGCAGATAGTTTATAAACAACCAATAATCTGCTATAGAAAAATCATGACAAACTTTTCATACATGTTTAATTAGACAATGTATTATTTTTAATCGATTATAGATAGTTACAATTATATATATATATATTTTTTTTATTTCAGTTACCCCCTCTCAGGCTCAAATTAAGTTATAGCAGCAGGAAAAATCTGATATTTGGTGAAAATGATCATATGGGGTAGTAATATACAATTCAGACTTGTTTTTGAGAGAGACCTTCACATGCAATGAATTCTGGGATGTTGCAGATTTGCAACAGTGGCCCGGAGTGGTAAATTAACACTGAAGACTGAATCTGATATGAACGTTGACTTTATTTGAATGTCACAAACAAAAAATTAACAAAACAAAATTCAAAAAAAAAAAAATTTCTCTCACAAAATTAGAGAAAACGTTTTCTCAAACTTTTTCCACCAACATCTCAAAGGCTCTTGAGAAGGTTGTGTCTGTTCAACTGTTGCTCAAAATATAGACAAACTAGTAGATAAAGCATGTAGCATCCACTGGTACCTGTCTGGGCACACGTTGCGAATCCACAACATCGAAATCGAGATGCCTCTGGTGAAAAACCCAGAGGAGATAAAATCTAATAATTGGCATGTGTCATATCTATACACATTCATGATTCATCTTATGTAGTATTGATTTCAAAATAATGGAAATTGGTAGATACTTATGTAAAATTGGTGCTTAGAAAATCTGTTTCAGTGACACCAAGGACTCAGCCATGTTGAAAGTGAGTCAGCAGTGCTATCTGATGAGCTGGAGAGAAACTTTGTTGCAAATGCACAACTAAGTCCTTCTGTTGTACTTCTGAGTAACAAAAGCTCTTAAAATATGGATGTGAAGTAATTAGCTAAGTAGGATTTAGCTGTTGCAAATCTGCAACATCTGCCTGGAGAGGGTTAATAACTGGTTTGCTAATTAATTAATGCTCTATATCTGCCATGCACTGGGTATTAAGAGAGGAACTCTATATTATTTAAAGTAATATCAACTTCAGCTTGAAGGACAGAGTTTGGGGAAGTGTAATTCCTCCCGGACTCTTACTACATCACATCTCAACTGGTTCGGCAGACGACCACCATGTTGACCATTGTTCTGCCACAGGTTTCTTCCCAAAGGGGAGTTTTTCCTGTCCACTATCCCTTAATGCTTGCTCATCAAGGACAGTTTAATGCAAACCTGTGTTTATCTAAGCTACACATCTATCTTTCTGGGTCCCTGAGTGATGCACTAGTATCATCTCACACAGTCTACTGGATTTCACCAATTCAGCTCAAGCAGATCCAACTAGCAGTCTACGGACTGAACCAACTTCATCTATCTCCACTCCACCACCAGGTTCAGGCCTGGGGGGAAACAGCCCTGTTCTCATACACCTGCTTATGCATGTTAAAGTAAAATTCAGCGCTAATGTTTCCTGCCGAGGTCTGAGCGCCAAAGTCCTAAAGTAATTGTATCAATAAAATTCTTCTAACTAATTGTCTTTTTCTTTCCGTGTGAGATTTTCACGATTGAAATGGAGATGAGCACCAGTGCTATATATATATATATATTTGTACAAATGTTAAATTCTGTCATTTTTTACATTTCTGCTGGGTAATAAAAAATCTATAAATTCACAATTTTCATTTCAAATCTTTTTGTAATAATTAAAACTATATTTAGTAATGAGTATTAGTTTTATGCATGTTTTGCTGTTGTTCTATAATCTCTGTTTTTTTGTGTTGTACTCTTAATGCATTAATTCTGGTAGGAGGACCTCTGTTTCCACTATTTGTTTTATTTAAATGTAGATCGTTTTAAAAGCATATTAGAACAGCACATGGGGCAGTTTTTAGGCTGAAGCACACACGGCATAGGAAGCTTTGAATACAGAGGATGTAACCAGATATTTTATCAAAGCCTTTGTAAACTGAAAATCATGGAACGGAGTTTAATATTGTTTTTTATCTTGGGTAAGTAATATAAAAAACAAAAAACAAAAACATAAATGTTCTCTGCTGAATGAGTGTTTAAAAAAATATCATGTTGGATTTAACCTGAATTTATCGTTTTACTTGGAAACAGTTTTTTGATTTTTCTTTTGAATAAAATGACCTAATTTTTTTACAGAGCTTGTACTTCTCAGTCTGAACATCTCTCACCAGGCAGGTAAGGAGGCGTTTGGATGGTAATAATAACAACAGATGTACTTCCAGACAAAACTGACAGATTAGCCTCACAATGTCTACATATCTGGTAAATGGTATAAAAAGATATATGTTAGAAAACTTCCGATATTATAATTTCGAATAAAAACACTATTGTATTGTTATGCATGAAGAGAAACATTTTAAACTTAATCGCTGAACAAAATCAAATCTAAAATGTTTTTATGACCACAAAAATGATATTTATACATATTAGCCTGCATTAAACTGCCTTATATAGGGTGTCCCTTCTTTAGTTTCCCCATTGACAGTCACTGTGGTTCAATAAAAAATATATTTCCAACATCTAGGAGCTTTTCTTCATCCGGCATACAAGCAGTCTTTCTCCCAATCAGCAAGCTGATTGTTTTCACATTATTTATCATTTTGCTTCTCCTTTTTTATTATTTATTATCCCTAAGAAAGATTGCTAGTGGCAGGAATGGAAAATAAAGTCTCATTATGTGACACAAATCATTCTTACTGTCTCCTATTGATGTATCTAACAGTTAATGTGGCACCTAGAGGAAGAGCTACACAGTCTGCAGAACCTCTCTCTGTTGAAACGGATCCAAGCATGGCCATCGATTCTTACCGTAATCCAACAGAGCTGGAGAAAACCTGCGCCTCGGTTCCAATGCAGGACGACCCCTGGTGGCGTTTGGACCTGAGGAGCATCTACCACATAACGTCTGTGTCCATCACAGTCACACAATGCTGCCATGAGCAGCTGAATGGTGCAGAGATCCGTGTTGGACTCAGGGAAGACATAGGGAACCACAGGTGATCTGATCAGAAGCTTACCTGGAGAAAAATAAACACTTATCAGTCTTTTAACTCAGCTTCTCTACTGACATGCTTTCTTCAAGGTGTGCCGTCGTCTCCACTGCAGTGGGACGGTACAAATACGACTACCAGTGTGAATCCATGTTTGCACGTTTCCTCCATGTCGTTCTACCTGGTCAGCAGAGGAATTTGAGTGTTTGTGAAGTACAGGTTTATGGAAGCGTGTTTGGTGAGGGATTTTTCATTTTTATGTCAATTCGAAAGAAGAAAAGCAGACCATTATCTAGTTAAAACTGAGACCAAGTCAAGGCCCAGAACTGAGTCTCTTGAATATAAAGTGAAATGGTTTGAAGTCTTTTAAGACCAAATAATTTAAAGTTCCAGATTGTTAAGATGAACACCAGGGCTAGCAGCTCCTTAATGTTAAATCAGAAAGGATAAAAGATCATTTCCACAAATTCGGAAACCGGAGATCGCCACACAACAGGATGCATAATTAAGACAGAGGGAACAGAGTTACACCTCAAGCAGACAGTTTTATGTGTTTTCTATACTTATAGTCGACTGTAAGGAAATGTGGCTTCATGTCACACTTAAATATCTACCATATCTAAGAGATCTCTTAATCTTAATTGGATATATTCTAAATGAAACATGTATAATAGTTTAGGAGAAGAATAAAAAGAGAAAAAAGAGAAAATTCTAATTGCAAAAGACAATAAATCAACATTTCATTCCAGTTTGACGTCTTGAATCCCTTCCTGCCCTATTATGTATTTTTATTGAAGAAAAGATTCTAGGTCTAAGAATTACAGCTTAATTCTTTCTTTCAAAAGAAAGCATGGCCTTGAAGGGTGTGGCGTATCAATCTTCGTCAGCACTGAAAGTGAACGGAAAAGCCAGCAGTGTCATCGATGGCCTTCAGCTGTCCACCTGTAGCGTGACTCAGAAAGAACCTGATCAGTGGGTGAAGGTGGACCTGCTGGCTCCACAGAACGTGACGGTGATCCAGCTCGCCTTCAGAGAAGACTGCTGCTATGAAGTGGAGGTCCATGTGGACAATACAAGGTTTGGGCTTCAAAAATCTGATTCCTTGTCCATTCAGAGAAAGGACCATCTCCAAAAAATTCAAATAAAAAGCAGCATCGCCTGCAAAAGGTTCTCACATTTTCAGATGACGGTATTATTTATGTAGAATTTGATTTAATAATGTTTATTGTCTACAGACAACTTGCACAATCAGTGGCTGACTAAATACCTTTTGGCCGCACTATAGAAGTAAATTATGCAATGATAAAAAGAGATCAGTGATCACTATTTTTGATTCTTCTACATTTTATACAAATATTACAATATCTCCCTTAGAGATCACTGCTTCTTAAACAAGCAAGACTTGGTTATAAATAAGACTCTTTTTGTAATGTTGGAGGCTTAAAATCACTCCAGTAAAGGAACAACCTCTGTTTATAGATGTTCCTGCTTTACTCTTTACCCTTAAGTTTACATATTGGTTTTAATAAGAAGAATCAACTGTATTCATCAATGTTTTGTACTAAAACAAATGCCCGAAGTTACAGCATTGCTTCTCCAGCATGTTAGATTACAAAATGTCACAGCTGTAACACTGATTTTAGCTCATTATTTTCTATAACTCAGCACATTCCAATTTATTTACTCAACGAAATGAAGGTTAAGCAAAAATTCCATCTGGAAGACTCTTATCATCTTCAACTGAACCACCTGTCCCTCATTCAGCTCCAGCCAGTCAACCTGCTCTGCACCTTCTCTGTAGCCAGATCCCCTTCATTTTTACGCCAGGCCCAGCATTTCTCTCCCACACACAAGCAAACCTTCCCCCACCTCAGCCCCATTCTCAATCCCACTCACCCTCTGGCTTAAAGGGAAACGCCATTTATTTTTTTTTACATAGGGCCCTTGATTTTACGTGATTACATCATGTTCTATTCACCCATATTAGTTTTGTGTCATTTGGAGCTGTTCTGAAGATATTCTGTTAGGTTATATCCAAGTAACGTCTTCCTCCCTCAAAACTACAAAACTCCGCTTTGTTTTAAAAAAACATAAATATAAAAAATATAAATGGGGATGTCTTGGAGACAGTGATTCACCTACATGTTATGAATGCTGGAGTACCATAAAGAATAAACTGTTTAGTTTGTGCCTTCAACTTGTTGCCCATAGGAAGACGTTACCTGGATATAACCTAACGGAATATCTTCAGAACAGCTCCAAGTTACACAAAACTAATATGGGTGAGTAGAACAGGATGTAATAATGTAAAATCAAGGGGCCAATGTAAAAAAAAATGGCGTTCCCCTTTAATTCACCATCAGTGTACGGGTCCTGGGAGGAAGACTATTCTAATCCTTTTCTAGGTTACTCATCCAACCGTATGTGGATTCACAGCATGGAAGCCTTCTGAAATAACTTATTTCATTTACGTCTTTATCTACTTCTGTCTCCTTGAACCCCAGGTAGCCTCAGCAGATGGCCACTCACTCTGAACCTGGTTCTGCTGGAGGTTTCTTCCTATTAAAAGGGAGTTTTTCCTCTCCACTGTTACTACATGCATGCTTGGTGCGAGGGATTGCAGAGAGTCAATGAGTCCTCGCAATAAGCTTATTTTCCTTAAAAAGAAATATTTTGAAGAATACGATTGGGTTACCTGTATAAAATAAATTAAATATTTTAAAATTGCATGTTTCTCTGTGTGAGTCTCTCTGGGTTGAAATTACCTCCGATCAGAATGGGAGTGTTTTTAGGTTTCTCCTCAAAATGTACAAGATTGAATATAGATAGTATTCCATTTATTAGTATTCTAACTCAAGGTACAGATCTGTTGATATTTTATGATATAGATTGATATTTATTTATATTTCAAATATTTTTACATTGGTTTCTGTAACAGTGGAAAATTTAACCTTGTTTTTTTTTTTTTTTTGTCTGGTTCAGATGTTTAGGAGTGTCAACTAGTTCTGGGTCCCTGATGACTTTAGACTGCGGTGGGACTGTTGGTCGTACTGTGACTGTTTTCCACCCAGAGGTACCACTGAGGCTGTGTGAGGTAGAGGTCTTCAGCACTCGGGCACATCCTGAAAACAAATTCCCACAGTGACCCCTTCCTTCTGGTAGATGCATTTTTATAGTAATGGGAAAGTTTCTCGCATTTGCAGATGATGTTGTTATTTATGTCACTTTTGATTTTGTCTTTTATATTAACACCTTCATATTAATGACTGACCACTTCTAAATATGTTTATTTTAAAAAACATTTTTATACTGCTACCCACTAAAATACTTTGTGCATAATGTCTTAACAATTAGTTATAAACCAAGTGGTGATAGGAAGGTAATTATTATATTATCATATATTATTATTATATCCATATTAAATTCCATAGAGAATAGTTTTTAAGTGTTTTGGTGATTTATTGTTTACAGATTACAATATAAGTGAAAACGTCACTACAACTTAGGTATTTTTCTAATTGACTGGTTTCTACATGTAACTGAAAACCCAACTATGGTACTATAAATAATTAATTTATTCTTATTCAATCATAATGTCTTATTCAAGTAAAAGAAAATGCTGTAACTCATAGAATTGTCCCCTGAAAGTGCTTACGTTTCAGGGCTTATAGCCAGTTATTATTTCTGAAATGATCCCTCTTTAAATAACACCTTAAATAACACTTCAAATAGTATACAACTATCAAACATTTAACATGAATTTAATCAACGTTTAGTAGCGAGATCATATACAGAGTAACAGCGATGTTGCTCATGTTGTGCACCTATGGGTGCATATTCCTTTATGATATCAGTAAACTATGTGTCACGTAAAATTGATATCCATCTGATGGGGTGTGAGATTATTTAATGTGCATCCCTACTCAAGTGGCTCAGTGTGCTCTATCAAGCATGAAAAGAGTAGGTGTATCATTATTATCTAGATAGGCTGGCCTGTATCCTTCCATTCTTTTTTCCCCACCTTTTGATTAAGCAATATAGATGATTAATTTATCCTGTCAAAAGAGAAAGAGACAGAACAGGTCAGTGAACTGCTGAAGAACTGTAGGTTATTACAATAACCCACTGAGGGCAGGATAAGTGCAGGAACTCGGGATAGGCACACTGGGAATAGTCTCGTGCAGGCAACGAGACGATCTGGTTGAAACTAACTGAGAGAGGCTGGTATTATGAGATAAAGTTCCAGATGAAACAACTTCCTTGTTAATTTGGGAGCAGCAGGTGAAGCTGGTCACCCAATCAGCAGAGTAGAGCAGAGGAAAGAGCAGACAGCTGAGGCTGCGCACAAATTGAGGATGACATCAGCGGAGCTGCAGACCTGGCTCTTCATCTCGGCTGGTAGATCCAGCTCTTCTGCTGTCTTGGAGGGATCGTAGGCAAGGAGAGTGATGTTGTTATTAGCCGCAGCAAGTAGGCAGGCACCCTGGTGCAAGCAATTAGGAAACCCCATAGACAGCGGATGGTGTTTGGTGGGAGGGAATGGCCGCTGTCCAGCAGGCCTGTTCGTCTTTGCCCCAAATATTGAGGTGAGGCTGGCCTCCAGAGAAGGGACAGGGGGAAAGCCCAGTTCGGAGAGTGCTTCCACCCGGGTTAAAGACGTGCAGGTGGACAGTGGCAGGCCCAGTTGCTGAACATGACAGATATGCGATGACAGATATGAGGCCAGATTGGATCTGGGCGACTGACATGAGCCGAACCGAAAAAAGCCTGCTTTTGGACCCCCGCCACGATCAGATGATCTGGCATTTTTGGAAAGGGCATGGTCAAATCTTTATGATTCGTGGCCCTCTGGATGATCGCTGGCAGCTGCCATCATCGTTAAGGTGGGAATCTATCTGTTAAAAAAAGGCTATCACGTTGTCCAGCGGGTAGCTGTCTGCTGTGGGAAAAGCCTCTTCAGCGGCCGCCGTGAAGCTAGCTAGTCTGTGTTGCTTGTCCTCAAGCGAGAGCAGCTCACAGAAGGGGCAGGATGAGTGAGGCGTCAGGGTGAGGCCTGCATGCCACGGACAGAACACTCGCAAATGACATGGAAGTCAAACTCCATGATGTAGCCCTTCTGGGAGGAGAGGCACAGACAGATGACTGTTGCTGCTGAAGTAAAAATGGGGGCTGAATGTCCGGTCTCATCGTTATTAATGGTGTCAGAGTGGGACCCACACAGCAGGTGGGGATAGACTAAAGTTTTCAGAGCATGCACGCAAAAGCATAAATCCACTAGGGAGAGCTTTAAAGGGCGAAACCTATATGAAATAGAACTGGATGGCATTAAACGGTTTAACCAATCAGAAAAGGTTGAGCTATGTAAAAAACTTTAAGTTTTGTCCTTTAGAGCTAAATCCAGATTCCCTAAATCATTCTTGCTTCTCTGCAGATTACTGTGCCTTTGATCACTGCGCCCACAACTACATTGCCATTGATAAAGAGCCGATGACCTGGTTTCAAGCAAGAGCCTACTGCAGAGAGTTTTACACTGACCTGGCTTCAATGGACCATGCTCAAGACATGAACAGAGTTTTGGACAAGATGAACAAGAACAACCTTCAGAGTATTTGGATTGGGTTGTATGCAGACAAATTTACCTGGAGATGGTCCCTCTCACATGATGGTTATTATGGAAACTTGAAAGACGAGTTCAGGAACTGGACTCCTGATGAACCCAGTAGCCATACTGGCATCCCGCAGTGTGTTGGTATTCAAGATACTGGAGAATGGCTAGCTCTAGACTGTGGCCAACTTCACTACTTCCTATGTTATGACGGTAAGGCTATATAGAAATTTAGGGAATGCACCATGAACATATTTTGGCATGCACACAGATGATCATCCTATACTGTTGGGACCTTGACTCCAGGTGTTAGCTTAGAAACAATGCTGAAGTATATAATCTTTACTTCTACTAAATGATGCCAAATGTCATTGACAACCTAAATATCCTGATCTTTTCAGCTGGGGGAGGCAACCTGCGTCCTAATTAATACTAAGTTACGTTTAATGACCTTTTTTTGATAGGCCTTCAAAATGTTCTGCTCTGTGAAAGATTTTTTTTTTTTTTTCTACAACCAGTTTGAAAAAGGCTAAGTATTTAGTTTTTATGTTTGAAATGCTGTCTCTGCATGTTGTAGGTTTATTTCAGGTGCTCCAGCTTAGTCTCGTGAGACCATCCTGATCTCGCGAGCTTTCAAGATTTCACTCGCTAATCAGTCTGGAGACTCTCCGTTGAAGAAAATTTGGAGCCGTTCACCAAACGAACGTCCAATCAGCGTTGGCTTTGAGGCGGGCTGAGGTGTGACGCAACGAGAAGCGCGGCAGTTCAGTCTAAAGAACATGGCGGCTTCAGCCGATGAAACTAGCGTTAGCGTGGCTATCGAGCAAGTTTTATCGGAATTACAGAGTATTTCTTCACTGAAAGAAGAGCAAAAACACTGCTCTGGAGGCTTTTCTCAGAGGAAAAGATGTTTTTGTTCTTCTCCCGACTGGTTTAGGCAAGAGTAGCCTGGATTGTGGTTGTGTTTTCGTTGTTGGTCTGTTAGTACGTCATATGCTTCGTTGATCTGATTGGTTTATTTTGCCCGTCTATCACCAACATAGACCAATCAGCTAACCAATATTTTCGCCCCTTCCCAAAGTTACTTCTACGGAAGGTTTCCAGATGGATATGCAGAGCAAATCCGTCTGGCGCGGAGTCAGATGGATTGGTGGAGTCCACAAGCATTACTGTTTGGTTAATTAAAATGTATAAGATATGAGCGTGTGTGCATGGTAGTTTATCCTGTATGACTCTCTGTTGCATTGTGAT
Organism: Cyprinodon variegatus; assembly: GCF_000732505.1. NCBI lineage: Eukaryota > Metazoa > Chordata > Actinopteri > Cyprinodontiformes > Cyprinodontidae > Cyprinodon > Cyprinodon variegatus. The sequence continues at coordinate 577,594 of NW_015150814.1, forward strand.
AGAATGGAAACCTCTCACCTTATGTGATGGTCAGGGTCTAAACCATTGACCCAAGTTGTCAATGAGAGGATAAAAATGTTGTCATCATGTAATTTCTGACTAGTCATCTGTTAGACCAAGATTCTCCAACCCTGGTCCTCAAGATCTACTGTCCTGCAGGATTTAGATGCATCCCTGCTTCAACACAGAATCAAATGACTGAATGTCCTTTTCAGCATGCCATCAAGTTTGGCAAAGGCTTGGTAAAAAGCCATTGAGTTGATTCAGCTGTGTTGGAGAAGGGATGCATCTAAAACCTGCAGGACAGTAGATCATGAAGACCAGGATTGGAGACCACTTTTTAAAGACATTTGAATAGTTTGTTTATGGTACAGTTCAATTAAAAGCCATACCTGTTGTATTTCAGCTACAAAGCGTTTTATGGTTAAAACAGCTCAACACTAAACAGTGATACTAAAAGTGATGATCAGTTTCTTTTGTGTCCACAGGCAGGGAAGGTGCATCTTGTGATAAAATTCTTGTGTAGAAAACAATGCAATGGGTTGATGCTCAGTGGTACTGCCGTGAGAAACACACAGACCTGGTCACTGTGAGAACCTGGACTCAGAACGAGGAGATCTGCAGCTTGGTCCCAAGAGGGAAGGTGGTCTGGATTGGCCTTTTTGGAGACACCTGGAAGTGGTCCGATGGGAGGGAGAACGTGTTCAGATACTGGCAGCAGGGTCAACCTGACAGCTGGGGGAACCGCTCCAGCTGTGCTCGTGTTGATGGTGGAAAATGGAGAGCAGAGTCATGTGATACCAAAGCATCTGTTCTGTTACTGTGAGTTCATATTGTAGAGACTGAGAGGGAGGTCTTTATGCAAAAATAATAAAGACATTTGATTTTACTCAGTAATGAGTTTATATTAGAGATGGAAGTTCGGCTCAAATAATCCTAATACTGTTTACGATTCAATTTGTGTAAAACCATAGATGTTATATTACCTAACCTCCACTGGGTAAATATAGTAATCTAGTTTTAAAAGCAATATTTACCAATGAGGCTTCTGCTGCAAAACCCAAAAGATTCTCAAGGGGCTGGTTTTATTTCTAGAACTGGTTTAGATAAATATCACTATGAAATGTTTTTCAGATTACAAGAAGAAGTCTTTCCTGAAGATCAAAACTGCCTTTGATCTTTGTGACCCACACATCCAGCAACAGATCCAAAAGCAGGTGAGAACGGAAATAAACCAACCAAACAATTTTAGCCATAAAAACAGCAAGAAATGCTTTATTCATATTGTGTGTGGATTTCTAATGAATGTTAAATATTTAATTCCTAGCTGGAGGCAAAGCTGGAGCGTAAAGGCATAACTTCTTTTAAGGTCCGCTGGAAGTCGTCTGGGAAAGTTTCAGAAAAGGGGAAAATGACACTGTAAGAATTCCTGTGATTCCAAAACCTCTTAAAGTCTGACCTAAAACCAAACCATCATAACAGACCTTATTAACTTAGAGAAATTAATCATTTCAGCTTAACTCTAGAAGTTTAATGACAAATGTAACACATCAGATGTTTTAGTATTGAATAAAATGTTAATATAAACACAGGAAAGTGCAGATCCTTCCTGCAGGCCTTTTAGCGGCCACTAGAAGGAGCCAGTTGATTCTTACCATTGATCTCTTTTTATTCACCAAATATATATATATATATATATATATATATATATATATATATATATATATATATATATATATATATATATATCCTGCATTATCAGACATTTAAGATATAATTGCTGTAACAATGTAATAAATATATGTATATTACATTCAAATAATCAATTTAGGACTTTAGCACATCTCTATTAGTATGCTCCATTAAAACATTAATTTTATTGTGATAGATTTGTATAATATGTCATATTGCATGATTTATTGACTTAATTGACTTTATACTGACACTGCAATGTGATGTACCTATGTTTTTTTATTATGAGTTAAAGTAAACTACTTATGCTATGTAACAGCAAGTGTGTGTAAAAGTGATGAATTTATCTTTATTTTAAAAGTCTTAAGTTCGGCTGAAAATGAGATCATCATTGTTTTTTGATGCTGTAGCGCACTCATTGTTAACATTGCAACCCGTCTAACTAGGGAGTACCAATATGGCGGCTTCACTTTAACCCCGTACTACTAAAGGGCAAACAACAATCCAGTGAATCAATAGAGATCAGTGATTCTTACCTGATCATATCCAGACTGATGTTTTTTTTTCCCACACAAAAATTAAGTTGAATTTAAACACAGATTTTGTTTTTTATTGTGAAGATTATTTTGTTTATTGAAATGTCTACATCTAACGTTCTCAGGATTTAAAGTTATATAATAAATCATTTTGAAATTATATCAAAACACATGGTTTGCATTTCAAGATAATCTTTACCCTTTCCACCAGGTGTCTGCCACCAGTCAAAGGTGAAGCATGAGGAAGCAACCGGTGGAGGATTTCCAGCTGTTAACCTGCCGGCTGAAAGACCTGCAGCCACTTTAGTTTAGATTCCTGATTATATTTAGTCTTCATTTAGAGTTTAGGCATACATTAATTGGTGTGATGACTGACTGAGGCTTCTAGATGAGGTTTCTGTGGTGTAATTCTATCATAGGACTAACTTGAGTTCGAGATGAGGAAAGACAAAAGAAACAAAAGCAGTCCTGCCATAAAACATTATTTAAAATTAACAATATTTTAAGGTTGTCTATGTATTACAGTTATCTAAGGAGTTTGCTTATTTGTTCTAGATTATGTGTGATTCTTGTTTCTGCTTCCTAAATTATTAATCTTGGTGTGAAAATGTTTTGCTGACTGTGGTTGAAGCTACTTCTGCACTATAATGTAGGCGGTGAGACAATAAACATTTAAAATGCTTTAAAACTATGTTTTATTCCGCATTTAATTAATAACCTTTTCATCCCAGTTAGGATTGATTTGGGGCGTTCAAAAGCTTGGTGGCTTTAGGCCACAAAATTTTTTTTTATTCAATAGGTTACTTTCTAAGTACTTTTAGAATAGAATAGAATGGAAAATCCCTTTATTGTCCCACAATGTGGAAATTGTGGTGTTGAAGCAGCAAAAAAATAAATAAAAATAAAATGAAAATATAGCAAAAGTGGTCACAGAAATGTGAACCTAAAAATGTTTGTAAAAATAAATAAAATAAATAAATAAATATAAATTAAATAAACAAATAAAAAACTGTACTGTAGTATTTTTACAATATATAAATAATATTGAAATACTATAATATAATAAGTAAATTGGTTGGTTGTCAGCAGCAGTAATAACTAAATTTTACCTGTAGTTGAAAAAGATTTGATACTATCAGTATCTAAATTATTACTGAAGTACTACTATGGAGTACCTCACCCACAGGTAAACAAGGACTTTTAAAAGATAATGAAAGACGTGCCTCACTTTTCTGCCTTGGTTGGGTTTAAATAAATGCACAATATTTTGGGTTAAACTGAAATGGTTTACAATCATTTTATTTTGTTTTAAATATTTCATTATTAGTTTAGGATGAAAAGAAGAGTTCAGGATGGTACAATTGTTTTTAGCTGATTCAGATAAGTATACATTTAGCAAAACAGCAACCAAGTCATCTAATCTTTATAGCCTTCTGACAATGTATTAAATTAGTAGGCTATAAGCTTTGGCAGCTTTTAATAGAAATCTCCTCACCCTGTTTCTAAGGAGTTTGGAGGAGAAATGCTGTCAGTTGGATAGATTCTAAGAATAGATTGGTTGGATAAACAACAGAGCTACTTGGTTAAAAATAGTTTGGTTAAACATTTTTTGAGTTCATGGTTCAAGACCCGCTTCAGACATTTGAAAGTCTGCAATAATTTTTTTTTTGGGCTTATGTGACTAATTTGTTTTGGTTTGCCCTAGTACAATTATAGATTAAAAACACTGAAAGTTATATTGGTTGGTTTGACCAAAAGATTGGTTGAACACAAAACTTCCAACCCAATTAAAACAAAAAAACTATTATGTTTGAATAAAATGACTAACACCTTTCATTTTGTTCATCAATGCCCAATTTGAACAAGCCCTTTAACTGTCTGCTCAAGCTTATTTAACTAAAAATGGCAGAAAAACAATGACTTTTCCCTCTAAGAATTTTTTTACACAAACATCTTACAGGGTTTTACTATACAACCCAATCATTAACAATTTCAAAATAAGTTATATGGACAAAAAAAATTGCTAAGAATTAGATTCTATTACTAACTGTAGTTCTGCTTTCCACCAGTAGGTGGTGACATGTTCACATGAGGCTTCATGAACTGTGGGGATTGATGAAGAAATAGGCAAAAAAAGGTTTAATCTCACCATTACTACTTTTTAAACCAATCTATGCTGACAGAAGGGCAATCAAATACAAGTGGGTATAAATGCTGGTAAAGGAGTAAAATAAAATGATATAGGTGGATGGAGGACACCTTAGAGCAGCTGATTGAAATGAGCCAGTGTTGACTGTTTGCATTGATGGCTGATCATAGCTCTTTAGATGAGGTGTGTGGCTCTGAAAAGAGCCGTTGGGTTTGTGGTGATGGAGCAGAGGGCTTTACTTGGAGCTGGTGTACTTGGTGACAGCCTTGGTGCCCTCAGACACAGCGTGCTTGGCCAGCTCACCGGGCAGCAGGAGGCGCACAGCGGTCTGGATCTCCCTGGAGGTGATGGTGGAGCGCTTGTTGTAGTGAGCCAGGCGGGAGGCCTCGGAGGCGATGCGCTCAAAGATGTCGTTGACGAACGAGTTCATGATGCTCATGGCCTTGGAGGAGATGCCGGTGTCAGGATGGACCTGCTTCAGCACCTTGTACACGTAGATGGCGTAGCTCTCCTTCCTGCTCCTCTTCCTCTTCTTGCCTCCTTTAGCGGCGCTCTTGGTCACGGCTTTCTTGGAGCCCTTCTTAGGGGCGGACTTGGCGGGTTCAGGCATGTTGATCCACTGGAGTTGAAGCAACGAATGAGCTGCAGGGGAGGACAAGCTGTTCTTATACAGCAGCCGTGGAGAAAGAACTACAGCAGCACTTGGCTGTGATTGGATGAGCCGCTCAGTCTGGGTGGAGCTGGAGAACAAACCACGTGACTTTTTCAAAAGTTGCGCTCAGTGGGAAAATAGAGGGAAAAGAAAGGCGGGAAAAACCCAGGAAAGAATAATGCTCTATATATTTTACTATTTTAACGGGATATCGCTGATGATCTGATCCTCTGATATAATGTAAAGCAGTCAGAATTATCTTCTATTACAATGTTAATTGTTTCTCCCTCATAACAGCCTCACAGATATTTTCTAAGGTTAATAAAAATCATGCTGAATCATGTTGGATCTGGTTCAGGACCTGCAATATTGTTTTTATTCTCCTTTGTTTATTTGATCAAACTAACTGGTTAATTTAAGTGATGCATTAAACCATAGTTAAACAGTTATTTAATGTGTGGCATTTAAAATTATTTCTCAATCCCAAGTTATTTCAGTTTAGAATACCTTTGATATGAAAATATACGTTTTATAATGTGAAAGAGGAACTTTTCAGTTTTTCCCTCCAATTTTCTTAGACCCTCCTGCATCCCTTTTGATAATCACTGGTCTGCAGCGGTCAGATCTTAAGGCCTGGATGCTTGACTCCAAAAACAATGGAGTCATTTTCAAATATTGTGCTTTAGTCACTCTTCCTCTCCTGCTCTGCTAACCTACAAAGCTAGTTGATGAAAGAGTGTTGATCAACACTAACCCGCAGGGAAGGAGATGTCCTATTATGCTTGCTAAATCAATGATTTAATATAACTACATTCTGACAGATAAAAATCAATTAATGTATAATGTATTGATGAAGGCAGCATGGAGAGTTTGAGCTCTTAAAGCGGAGTGTGTGGCTCTTAAAAGAGCCGTTGTGGGGCTGTGTCCAGCAGCAGCAGCGGCTTGGTGGCTTTACTTGGCCTTAGCGGCCTTCTCGGTCTTCTTGGGCAGCAGCACCGCCTGGATGTTGGGCAGCACGCCGCCCTGAGCGATGGTGACTCCGCCCAGCAGCTTGTTGAGCTCCTCGTCGTTGCGGACAGCCAGCTGCAGGTGACGGGGGATGATGCGGGTCTTCTTGTTGTCGCGGGCAGCGTTTCCAGCCAGCTCCAGGATCTCAGCGGTCAGATACTCCAGCACAGCAGCCAGGTAGACGGGGGCTCCGGCACCGACTCTCTCCCCATAGTTGCCTTTGCGCAGCAGCCTGTGAACACGGCCCACTGGGAACTGGAGCCCGGCTCTGGAGGAGCGGCTCTTGGCCTTAGCTCTGGCTTTTCCTCCGGTCTTTCCGCGGCCGCTCATTGTTACAGATGCTTTCTAGAGAGACGCTACTAGAAAAATGCTCCAGCAGGAACACTGCGCTGCTTTATATCCTTGCAGAGAGCGGCAGACTGCTGCTGACAACCAATCAGAGAAGCTTCCAGCAGAGGCGGACTTTTTCAAAGCAGCTTCCTCCAATCAGAAGCGAGCATTCAGCGGGGAGCTGCATCCTCCTCCTCTTTTAAATCCCTCTGGTTTATGTTAAAATTAAAGATTAATTAAATTGACCAGCAAATGTCATTTTCAATACCCCTGTTAGAAAAGACGTTACTTATTTCGGACTTTTAATCTCTAAAGACCAGAAGTTAAGATGCCCCTCTAATATTACACCAGATTTACTAGTGGTTTCTAGAATTTCTAAAAGTAGAATGGGAGGCAGATGTTTTAGTTATCAGGCTCCTCTCCTGAGGAACCAACAGCCAGTTTTACTCAATGAGGCAGGAACCCTGTCTATTTTTAAGGGTAGGCTTCAAACTTTCCTTTTTGATAAAGCTTATAGTTAGAGAGGCTCGAGTCGTAAAATGTATGAAGTATTTTCTCCTTCTGGTTAGCCGCATGATTGGCAATTGCTGTATTGCGCCTTTTACTTTGGCTTAAAATAAAATGGCGCAATACTCTAAAAGCTAAACTAACCTGAGGATATGGAATATATTCATTGGTTTAAACATTTCTTTACAAGGTAAGTTAGTATACATTTTTTAAGTTATTTGCTTTGTCTGAAAAAAGTCAGTTTGATTCCAGGGTGCTAGTGGAGGATGAATAAGTGCTTTTTTGATTAAGTTAAATCTTGCATTTATTGTCAAATATATCATAAACAGAGGACCAGAATATTGTTAGTCCAACCAATATCTGACTTTTTCCCATGCATCTGAGAACTGTGTTTATCTCTTTTAAACTTTGAGATAATGGTTTAGATGGTGATGCAATTGGTTTTGGGGAGGAAAAAAAGGTGATCAAAAAAAGAGAGCTAGTTTAGTCTCTAAAACAGATATGGCTACAGCTTGATGCTAACATGTTTGTTAGCTATCAGAATTTAGAGATTAAAGTCGGAATTCTGACTTTTTTCTCATATTATACTTAATATTTAAAAATCCTATTTTTTCAGTGGCCCTAATTTCTGTACCTATCTGTCCAAAGAAACTAAATCAAATTCATTTTCTCACCAAAGTTATTAAGCATGAAACATTAAGAAGACAGTCTGTAAATGCCAAATATTGCAAATGCATAATTTATATATACGTTATAACTTTTCAATTTGTTACATTTAACAAGCAATAAAAAAAAAAAAAATCAGTATTTAACTTCCAACCAATAAATAAAAGTTTTATTTTACAGCCTTGTAACAAGTGTGGGAATGTCTTCTACTTTTGATATCCCGATTTTCCCTAAAGTTCTGCAAGCAAAGCTTAACCACAAAGAGCCATATCAGAAAACCACAAATGATAGACACACAATAATCAGAGTCCTCTATAAAGCTGCTGCACAGCATTAAATGTGTTTAGTGTTCCAAACAGAAATCCCAAATCCTCAAATGTTTGGGTCAATTTGAAAGTATGCATGGAAAGAGTGTGGTAACTCCATTTTATCTTTACCTGGTGAACTGCAGGATGCCTCGGCCCTTAATCAGAATCTTTGTAATGTGAATTTGATTAAGTGTTTCAACATGTCTCTCAATTAACAATCAACACCGTAACGTATAAAATCAGAGATGTTTTCATCATAGATTTTCTGCATTCAGAGGCTGTGCCACTATTTTGGCAAATTAAATACATCCTCAAAATCGACACCATGTGGATTCTTTGTGGCAAAATGAAGACTCCCCTATCATTTGACAACCACTTTCATGCATACAGAGTAAAGGTTGATGCAGAATGGACTTTACTGCAAGCAGGATGTGGACATGAAATTGACTTTCAGCCAAATGACACACACTCTGTTGATGACATTTTGTATGTTACAGTGTGACATTGTATTTTTCAGATGAAAAGAAAACTTGAAATATTAAAATACAAAATAAAGCTTAATGTTGTACATCACCTCAGATGTGTACGTTTGGTGGTTTGATAAAATAAAAGTAAATTAAAATTAAATGATTATTTGTTTTTCTTTATTATTTATATTTTGCTTTTCCAAAAGAGCACAAGATTATCACCAAAGGTACAATTCTAAACCTATGAGGTACAATCTATAGGGGTATATAAAAGTACCCACTGTTGAGGATAACACCCCAGTGAAAAGCCTTTGTATCCTTAAAGGTACAATTAGGTACTTTATTCTGAAAGTGCATCTATAGTTATCCTGCTATAGCTACCACCATAGGTAGCTATAGCAGCTTCTTCCAGCTAAAAGGGAGTTTTTCCTCTCTACTGTCGCTACAAGCATGCTTAGTGTGAGGGATTGCATTCAAGTCAATGAGTTGATGACATCAACTGGTTTTACTAAGAAAACTTTGAATCAATTTGACTTAATGATCTGATGAACTGTAAAGATCCTAAGTAACAACAAATGTAGTCATTTAGTGAAAAACTGTTTTGATAACAGCTGAGTGATTGCACAACACTCCTACATCAAGTCTGTAGCATTCATAAAATGTTTGTTCCTAAGAGAAATTTAGAAACTGGTAAAATGATGAATGCGTAATTTTCTTCTAAATAAAGGACGAAACCTCTTCTTCCATAAGGCCAGTTACACAAATTCCTAAAAAGATTTCATCTAAAAAGCAAGGAGTGAAGACAGTTGACAAACAAATATCTAGCGCAGTGTTATAGGAAAAAAAAAGGATTTAACTATACAGTCCAGTTAAATAATGAGCGATGGTAATTCATTCAGTCTGCCATTTGGACCCTCAAAGTTTGATGTTCTGTCCTGTTCTGCACTAGACAAAGTTTTCTAACTTAAAGTTTAAAGAGCAGTGAAAGTCTCCACTTAGAGTTAATTTAAATAAGTTACAGTGAAAGAAAACGGTAAAATAAAAAAATAAAAACCTTGAGTCTAATGTAGGGCCGGGCGATATACTGAATTTTTACTATTACCACCATTCACTACGATAACTGCCAACAATTTTCCCATGTCGGTAAAATAATTTAACTTTATTCTACTATTTTGCCTGTGTGCGCTGGTGGCTGGTATTTTCTTCCCCTTTAAGACACTGCAGCGGGTGTCTAATCATGCGACTCCACAAATCCAGTCTGCAGCATAAACAAAGAGAACAGTGAAGAAGGGTCTAAAGAAAAAGAAGCATCTCTACATCACTTAATCCTGTGGAGGTGAGCGGGAGCAGAGATTAAGTTAGGAGTTTGTTGTCAGAGTTGAGCGCTTGGCAGACCGGTTGTGAGTGAGGGTGTGCGAGTTTAAACGACGCAAATTATTCTCACTGCATCCTCACTTCAGTGGCACCAAAATTACACCATAGATGTTGAGCAAAAGAACATGAAATGCAAGGTTTGTCTGAAAACTGTCAGGACTATCCAAAGTAACACATCAATACTCCACCACCTACATCACAGCCACGCTGTTGAGTTCAAAGACGTGCAAAAGCTCCATTACCTTTGCGCAAAAATGTTTGCAAGAGAGGAAACATTTTTTTCCCGTTCAATGAGACATTGTTGAATGTTTAAACTTGACTGGGTACAAGACTTTAATATTTAATTGAAATGTGTAATGTTATTTATTTAATAAATTATAAATAGATCAGTTGCATTTCCTGCAGATGCTGTTATTTCTGATAGAGGAGCCAGAGAAACTGTCCAATTTATCGGGATATTGGTTTAAGGTCACATCGCCCAGCCCTAGTCTAAGGCTATGTTCACACTACAGGTCTTTATACACAATTCAGATTTTCTGTCAGAGATGTTTTTTTGTAGTTATCCATATGACCATATCCATATCCATTTTAACTTAATTTAACTTAATACTTTTTTGCCCTGTAAGCTGCTAGAAACCTTAATTTCCGGAGGGAGTCTTCCCAAGGGATCAATAAAGTACTGCCTAAGTCTAAGTCTATGACAGTCTCAAATTGTTGCCCCTGAAGGGACCCACATGTGCAGAAAAACAATTACAAGGCATAACAAACCTTGGAGTATGAACCTTCAAGTATCTTTTAGATCATTATATCCGCCCAAATAGTTAATTCCTAAAGTTTGTTATCCTTCCACTCTAAAGCTCCATTTTCGCTGTCCTCCATCTTTGTTTTGTTGTATTTGTTTTTGTCCGCACGCTGTTAGTATAGAGTTAATCTCACAAGAATTTGCAAAATATCACAAGAGTTTGTAACAGAACGATGAAATTTCACAAGATCTTAAAAAGTAAAATAGATCGATACCGCGTTTTTAAAAATCTATTTGATATCAGCATATGAAAATATATTTCCGTATATTATTTTTCAAAGTGTCAGAAATGGATAACAAAACTGCTATTTTCAATGACTACTTATTTTTGTCCAGCTTTAACATCAGTATCAGTATCGGTTATCGGCTACATGAGTTTTAAAATATCGGCATATCGGATATCGGCCAAAATCCCAATATCGCGCATCCCTATAGAGTTACATCATACTAATTCCAATATGGGTCATTTGGCCGTTTATACAGCAGATCCGACCGGTATCGGATTTAAAACCACATACAAATGTGGCCCAGATCGGAATTGAAAAAGGCAAATTCCATCAATATTACAAGGAATTTCATAGGAAATAGATTTTTTTGAACCACAGCAGTATTCATGGTTAAGTCTTCTCCCCTCCAGTGTGGTTTCTCATGTGGTGTTTGTTTAAATTTGCTTTTTGAATAAATCTCTGCCCACACAGATCACAAAAGAAAGGTTTCTGTCCCGTGTGGATTCGCATGTGTCTGTTTAAGGTTCCTTTCTGATTGAAACTTTCTCCACATAGATCACAACAGAAAGGTTTCTGTCCCGTGTGGATCCGCATGTGTCTGTTTAAGTGTCCTTTCTGGCTAAAACTTTGTCCACATATGTCACAACAGAAAGGTTTCTGTCCTGTGTGGACTATCATGTGTTGGTTTAAAGATGATTTCAGGGTAAAACTTTGTCCACATAGATCACAGCAGAAAGGTTTCTGTCCAATGTGAATCATTATGTGTGTGTTTAAGTGTCCTTTCTGGCTAAAATTTAGTCCACATAGATAACAGCAGAAAGGTTTCTGTCCTGTGTGGATTCTCATGTGTTTCTTCAAATTGCCTTTCAGGCTAAAATCTCGTCCGCATACGTCACAACAGAAAGGTTTCTGTCCCGTGTGAATTATAAGGTGTTGTTTTAAATGGACTTTTCTAGAAAAACATTTTCCACAGTCTTCACAGGTAAAGTTCACCCTCTTTTGCACATTATTCTGCGAGTCTACATTTGTCTTTTTTGCGAGCGGCCTCTCATTATCCAGGGACTGTGAAGACCCCATTTCTGAATTTTTCATGTCTTTTTGAGGGCAGCTACTCTGAACATATTGTTCAGCAAACTCAGAGGAGACAGACGGATTGTTAGAAATGTTTCTATCTGTCTCAGGAACTGTAACCGTCTTCCAGTCATTCTCCATGTCCTTCTTTATCATCACAGAGGCTGATAGGTGTTTGGTCTCAGAGATGGAGAGCTCTGCATCGTTTTCCTCTTCAGTCTTTAAGGAAATGGAGCCATCTTTATGATCTTGTATCGTCATGGATTCTTCTCTTCCT
>NW_015150814.1:591720-595646 GCF_000732505.1 Cyprinodon variegatus
AACACGGGAGGGAAGCTAGTGTGTTTAAGAATGTCTGAAATGAAATCATTATGGAGACTGACTGTAAGGAGATGACAGATTAATGCGCTCTTTGCTACTCGAAAACCGAGCCTCAACTGAACCGGTTTGGTTCTGTCTGGCACAGTCCGGTTCAGTTGTGTGCACCATTTACCCCAAAATCCCACATCCTCCATCACCCCACACCCCACCCTCCGCTGTTCCTCCCGTCTTGTCCACACCGACTTCCTTTCAGTTTAAAAAATCCCCATCAGCATCCAGCATATGTGCAGTTTCTGGCCTAATATTTTCTTTTTGTTGTGGAATTCTGTAACAAAGTTTCTTTTGCCTGGACGTGATTAAACCTTTAAACCTCTAGGTATAAAATAAATATTTTGATGGAGATGAGAAATCTGCTTCCTGGTATATTGAAGTACCAACAGTTTGCATCCAATCATTAAATTAAACGGCCTTAGTTTTTGGGAATATGTAAGAATTATGCTCTAATTTGTAGTTACTGATCTATTGTTACTATATTTTACTTTGACAGACCGGATATACTCGCCGTTCTTTTTCCTGTTTGGTGCGATTGCAATCACGGATCTTGACCTGGAAGGGCCGGAGCAAAAAATAGCTCAGCTCCGTATTTTGACCGTTACAGACATAGAAGATGTACGTGGACGGTGATGTGCAGAGGAGTAGCGGTGGATGTGGAGGACCTCTCATTGATTAACTAGCAATAATCAGCAATGTAAAGAACTCTGCTGGTCATATTCAGCTTAAATGTTCTTACCTTGGTGTTATAGGACAGAAGTCATCTCCTTTCTCTTGGTCTTTGATGGAAACTAAAGGATTTTCAATCATCACTAAGGAACAAGAAATTGATTTGTTAAAAATATGAAAAAGATATTTGAATAATCTATGCAACATCTATAACTAAGCAACAACATTTTTAGCAGTAGCTATAAATTAGGATTGCTCAACTTATTTTCTAGACATATTATTTTTAGTTTCCAATTAATTGTTTTAATACAGATAACGGAGGGAGGGAAGGACGCATATCAGCGACTTCCTTCATTCCTTTCTGAATGCAGATTTCTTAAAGACTTTTAAGGACGACTCTTCTGCTTAAAAGGGTTTTTAATTTTGTTTTTGATTTATAAATGAACATTTTCATAATAAAATAGCTGCACAATCGTTCACTATCAATATATATTGGCATGTTATTCAATTCAACAGTGATATGACTTATAAACACATTTCCAGTATTTTGATACATATTACAGCCTATGCCTACAGTGTTGCTCACACATTGATTCATTTTGATTTTATTCAGCTGATTCTTCTAGTGATAAAGGCTTAGTTCGCTCTATAGACGCGTTAATAATGTCAACATTCACTGTGCCTGGGATAAAAACATGGTTCAACATGGTTTATCATGGTTTATCAAGGCAGATGTTTCAGAACTGATTGGAGACCTTCAGTTTAAATACTCAGAGCTATTTATCGGCTGTTTTTCTGACTTCCTCTAGTGATTTGTAAACATGCACTTACAGGCTAAGGTGAGTTTTTCTTCTTGAATGTAGAACATTAGAGGTTTGAACAGACATCTGTTGAGGCTTTCTTAGCAGCCTTTATGATGATTTCATATTGTCTGTGACAACAGAAAATTTGAAATCTATTGTAGGTTTTGGCCCTATATAATAGAGAAAACAATGTAATACAAAATGGAAAAAAAAACTAAAAATATGATCCAAACAGCAAATAAATATATAAAAACCAGACCTGGAGAGAATAAATGTAACATTTTGGGGAATAAAGAGATTCCCAAGGATAAAAACAAGTGTGTTTAAAAAGCTGAAATAAATGGATTTTGCATTATATGTCCCCTTTAAATCAAAGTCAATAGTTTTTCATGTTCAGAAACTACAAAAATAGAACTTGTTTGGGGCTGTGAAAGACGTTCTCACCTGAGTCTCCAACAAAGCTGTCGACCAGCCCGCTGCCGTCTGCGTCATCTCCCCAAACGTTCACAGTGATGATGTAGTCTAGGGAGTCTCTAATGGTGAAGCCAGAAGTTGATCAGCCAATCTAATGATCTGAAATCAGGGGAGACACAGATGTTTTTATAACGCAGTAGGCTCATTACACCGATGCTCCACACAGTGAGGCATTTGACTGATTTTTGAGGTGACTTTGTCTATTAGGAAAGCCATTCAAAGTTGGTCACATATAATTCCCTTTTAAACATCAATCTTTGTACTGAAATATTCTGTCATGATTAGTGGACATTAACAACTAGAAAGAAGCGTAATCTCCTGGTCAGGCTCTATAGTTCAGTGAAAGGGTGGAGTCAGAGTAAAAAAAAAAGAAAGAAAAACCTGAAGAAACAAATCACTAAAGAATTTTAAACACTGATTTTTTATTTTTTGTTTTAACACATTGAATTCCTTACACTGAATTTTCATCTGGTTGAATTTCGCCTGCAAAAAATTCAGCCAAAGCAATCAACACTTGATGCAGTCCAGCAGCTTTTAGCCAATGAAATGAGCTCATTTGGTCAGATGACACAATGGTTTGGCATAGATTTGGCCGAATGAAGCTGAATTAGGAGTTTTTGTTCTTTAATAGATATCATTACAAAACTTGAGGTAGCTACTAATAGACAGCCATTAGAGTTTTTAATCTCATAGAACTGGGTGAAATAACTGAGCTGATCACAGCCAGTGCAGCACCCCTGTCTGCCAAGGCTCTTGGTTTGCTCCGGAAGAAGTGGCTGGGGGCAATGTTTTTGTTTTTCTCACCAAATGAGCTAAGGGAACTGCCTGCAGTTCACCAAAAGGTCAACACAGTTGCATTTGAAATTTTTATAGGCAAATCTTTTGCAATCAAAATTTTTTGCAATTTAGTTTTCACCAAATAAAAATTAAGTGTAAGGAATTTAATGTGTAAAAAAGTGTTTAAAATGTGGTGTGTGGTAAAAGAACTCAGTGTTTAAATGAGACTGCTTTTCTTCCATAATCATTAAGTTAAACTCTATGATTCCATAAGTAGAAAATGAAATTTGTTTCCTTGCCTGTTCCAGAAATGTCTTTTCTGGATTAATTCAAGATTTTTATAATTTTTTTTTCGAATGGTCAAAACAGCTGCTCTCATGCATGGCTGGTGTAAATGCACAGGGGACAGTTGGGTGAAACAGTGAATAGCTGCTCCTCTCCTCCTCTGGTTGCTCCGTCTGTGAAATGGTTGAAAATATTAAAGACTTAAAGTTAAATTAAGTTTGTCTCATGCATGATCTAGAAGCATGATTTCACATTGTTTCAGTTGGTCATAATACAGGAATTTATTTGTTTCTCTATTGTGTGGTTGAGCTTCCCTAATGGAACCACTGAGGCAGAAACAGAGAGCTGCAGGCCGAATCCTGAGCTCCTCAATCGGATCAACCGACAGCAAAGTGCCGCTGACTCCACGGAGCTTTAAGATCCAATATCCTCTCATTTTACTCCTCTCTCATCTCGATCCTCTGCTACTGCTGTCCACCCCCCACAGTCCACCTCTTCATCTCCATCATCCTCACCTGAGAAGCCAAATCTGTCCAACCAGCTGGATGCCAGCCGCCCATCAGAGGCCAAATCCTGCTGCCATCGTGTCGGTAGCTTTCCTCCAATCAAACGATCCAGATAAATAAACATCCGCTTTTACCCGCACACCTCGATGATCTTCTTTAAACGTTTTTCATCACCTTTCCTGTCACTATCCGATCCACACAATCAGCACGCTCCTCTTCTTTTGTGATTTGTTCTTCTTCTTCTTGTGAGGTTTTATCGCGGTTGGCAAACTAGTTAAAGGTGCATTACCGCCACCAACTGGTAAGGAGTTAAACAGGGAAACAGGAGACAAGAAAAGAATGAATAAATAAATAAATAAAT
>NW_015150814.1:598482-610097 GCF_000732505.1 Cyprinodon variegatus
TTTTTTTTTTTTTTTTTTTTTTTTTTTTACAATCAATTAATCTTCAATTTTTGGACGCTGCTCCAGAGGTTTTGAATTTGCCATGTGCTGAACTGTAGGGTTTGGGTTTTTCTGACTGGGATGGGATCCTTTTTGCAGCTTCAGCATAAGTTATTCCGAGCTCAAATTTCAATTTTTTTCATTTCCTCAGACCTTTTGCTTACTTCACAGCCTTGATATGCAGCAGTATGTTCTCCACCACAGTTACAGCATTTTATTTTAGCTTCTTTTCCACATTTTCCGTACTCATGCTCTCCAGCATACCTTCCACATCGCTGTTTTCCTTTACATACTGCTGCTAAATATCCACATTTTTGGCATTTGAAGCATCTCAAAGGTGGAGGAATGTATATTTTAACATTGCAGCTCATGTAACCAATGAAAACCTTGCTGGGTAAATGCTCTTCTTCAAATTTAATTAACACAGATAGGCTGTCACACCTTTTCCATTTCTTGTTGTTTTTAACGGTTTCACTTCTTTTACTTTTCCACCACTTATGTTTTCTAGAATCTCTTTTTCAGAAACTTTTAGAGGAACTCCTCCAGTGACTCCCCTGCTAATCTTTTTGTTCTCCACTAAGCTGCACTGAACTCTTATCCCCTCAATATTGTTAATTATTGCTTTGCCTTGCTGAGGCTGTCTCTGCAGTTGATTAAAAGGTCTCCACTATACAGTATTCTTCTATACAGGCTTCTCCTACTAGTTTATTGATCGATTTTGTTAAATGAACCAGATTCCAATCTGTAAAAGAGTCTGTCTGATTAAGTAGTTTCAATATGACTTTGTACTCATTTAGTTTTCCCATGGAATGTATAGTTTGTTCATCACTTGACTGTTCTGAACTGGACTCCCCTTCAATTGATCTCTGCTTTTTCAGCTTTTTCTCATTTTTTGACTCTACTCTCTTCCAATCTTCTTCGTTTTCACTAATTCCTTCTCCCATCCCACAAGAATCGCTTCCTGTTTCCTCACTGCTCATGACCCAGGACACACAAGCCAATTACAAACGCACGCCATACTCCACCTCGCTTCCTTCTGTCTCTCTCACGACTCTCTTTGTTTTTTTTTTGTTTTCTTTCTCCAATATATCTTCTCCTCCTGTTCAGTCACTCGTTGCTGGTTTGTCGTCATTTCTTTGCCCACCTTCTTGTGAGTATTCCTGGTTTTTAGGGTTTTTGGATTTTTGTGGATTTATGTTTTTCGATGTTTGCATCTGTTGAACATTTTGGTTAATTAACTTCAAGTAAACTCCTTCAGAAAACCTCCACTCCAACTGTGACACAATCAATTAAGGAAGACAAGTAGAAATAGAATGGAAGAGGGTATTATAACAAGGTTGAGACTCGGACACCGAGGGATTAATAACATACTCCATATAATAGGGAAACATGTAAAAAGGCAAGGCAAGGCAAGGCAAATTTATTTGTATAGCACAATTCAGTACAAAGACAATGCAAAGTGCTTTACATGATTAAAATACAGGAAGATAAAACAGAATCAAAGCAAGTAGGAAAAAAATAAAATAAAATAAAATAAAAAATGCAGAAACAAAAAAGAATATTAAAAACAGAGAACTGTGATCAATGAGCTGGAAGATATAGAATATGTGCTCATTCCCTCTAAACAATATAGAAAATATAGAGATATACTCTCTATTGAATAAATTCAATCAAGATAATATACAGTTTAATGTTTTCACTTCATTGCAATTAGAATCAGGGCTTGTTTTATGTGAGTGTATGTTTTTCTTTTTTTGGGAAAACAGGTATAGAATGTAGGGATATTTTAAAATTCTGATCCACGCTCCTATTCAGAATGTGGCGCTAATGCACCTGAACGCTGCTTGTCAACCATCATTAAACAAACGAAGAAGAGTTTTAACAACAACAACAAGTGTCAGCTAAAAGTCATTAAATGAGGAGCTTGTTAAAATGTAGTTCTCCACCTGACAGAGCACATAAAATGTTGTTAAAACCCAACAACCAAATAAAATCCTCCATGTTCTGTGTGGTTCTGTGGAAGCCACACAGAAAATGGAAATTTGAAAATGAAATTTGAGGATATGGTTTGAAAAGTGAAATAATACTGAGGGGAAGAAGATTTTTCGTTTAAAAAATACTGGGATCATCATGAGAATTTGAGGGATATATATTAGGATCCAATAGGTGGCAGTAGTGCTACAATAATGGAGGCAAGATGGCGTTAAAAACTAAAGAAGAAGAAGAAGCAGCTGCAGCAGCGATGCGCTGATTGTATGATTCTAGGAGGGACAGGAAAGTAATGAGAGATAATCGACGTCTGCAGGTAAAAACAGTCATTTGTTTATTTAGCTGATAGGTTGCGTGTTTCAGCGGAAGCAAACGATGAGCAGGAAGGCAGCTGGATGTGAATGAGTTCTGGCTTCTGACGGGGCGGTTTGTACCTGAACTGTTATGGCGTCTGAGGATGAAGGAGAACTAACGGCTATTAGCTGGCATTAACTTTAGTGTTCAGGAAGTAAAGAGCAGAATAAAACAAAACATTAACGAGAAATGACAAAAGCTGTTGGAGGAAGAAAAGTAGGAATGTGGTTTATAAAGAACAAAGGAAAGTTGGAGAAATGAGGAGAACAGAAAGAAACAGAAAAGAGACAATTATGACATTACTTAGACCTGGAGCTGATGGACTGAAGATGGTTCAGAAAGGATGATGGGTATTTCAGCTTCAATACTGCAGAAGGATCCGTTTGGATTTATTTTAAGGTATTCAGCTATATCATTATCTGTAGGATAGATGTTATAAAGAATTTTGAAATGAATTTGATGGATTTTATTGTGAATGGGGTATTGAAGAGGTAGTGACCATAATTTGCTCCAGTCTATTCTATAAAAAAATGGGGTTCCAGTAGAATTTGCCTCTTGGTTTGCTCTTAGTTATGTCATCTTGGTTTGTTATTATATTTGGTGCCAAGAGAATACAGTCTGTTGAGAAACATTGTGGTGGCCAAAGTTGGAGTAAATTGTGATGATTTTAATAATTGTTAGATACACTGACTGATATTTATTCCTTTTATCTTATTGGAAACTGATATTTCAACAAAAAGTTGTCATAGTTAATTATATTACCATGATTGTCTATTAATTTACAGATAGTTGTGATACCTTTATTTATCCATGCTGACTCATAAATGGACTTTTAACTTTTTGTAATATATTTGTTGTTTAATATTATGAATGTGTTTGGTGAAAAGTTATGAGTATGACAGAGTTTCTATGCAGAAGTAGACTCGGGTTGTGTTTATGCATGAAGTAAGTGAACACATCACTGAAGTGCCATCTACTGGGCTGGGGTGTAATTTTACAACTAGTGGTGTCCCATTTCTTAGGGAGAAAATCTTAACTTGCCCTTCCCTCAGTGGAGGGAACTCACTGGAGGCAGTCAGTCCCTGGACTGGCATAGCTTTCACTGCCCCTATATAGTTAGCATAGCTATCACTGCCCCTACATAGTTAGCATAGCTATCACTGCCTCTACATAGTTAGCATAGCTATCACTGCCTCTACATAGTTAGCATGGCTATCACTGCCCCTACATAGTTAGCATAGCTATCACTGCCCCTACATAGTTAGGGACTAATTTCCCACTGAGATCAGCTTCCTGCTAGGACACTTCTTTGATTTTATTTATTTTGCTCGTAAGCCCACAGCCCACCAAATGTTGAAAGGGCAATATTATTGCCATTACTGTTAATTTATAGTAGAAATTTTAAACATTCAGTAATAAAATCTCCCAGGGGACAGTATGGGCAGATGGTAATTTAAGGATGATGATTTTTAAGATTTTTTTTTTTTTTTTAAGATCAGGGATGCCATCCCCCCTCAACTCGAATACTGGATACATCTGATCGGGAACTTTCTAGTCCTGTCTGTCATCGTACCAACAGTACAAATTGCTTCCACATAAAAATCTTTTCACAATCAGATGCCTCATTGTGTGCAGCATCAGTGTAATGAGTCTGTTGTGAAATAAAACATCTGTGTCTCCCCTGATTTCAGATCATTAGGTTGGCTGATCAACTTCTGGCTTCATCATTAGAGACTCCCCAGACTTGATCATCACTGTGACCGTTTGGGGAGATGATGCATACGGCAGCGGGCTGGTCGACGGCTTTGTTGGAGACTCAGGTGAGAACATCTTTCACAGCCCGAAACAAAAAAGTTCTATTTCTTTTAGTTTCTATACAGTATGGAAACCTATCAACTTTGCAAAATAAATATAGATAAAAATCTAAATACACGCAAAGAGAAAAAGATTCTGAAAAGTTACTTATATGCTCTCCAGGTCTCATTTTGATAAATGCAGATGCTGTTTGGATCCTATTTTTTCTGCCCATTCAGTTTTCTCCATTTTCAATTAAATTTTGTTCTGTGTTACATAAGGCTGGGTGATATGACCAAAATTTATATTAAGATATATTACTCATTTTTACGACGATAAAACATCATTCCACTCTCACAAACAATATGAAATCCTCATAAAGGCTACCAAGAAAGCTCTATACAGATCTCTGGGCAAACTTCTAACTTTTTATGTTCAAGGAGACAAACACACCTAAACCTGAGAGTATGTGTTCACAAATTCCTACAATAAGAGATACCTAGAGAAACCCTACTGACGCTATAGACAGCACTTTATACGTTCTTTTTTTTTTTTTTTTTAAATCATCCTGCTCAGTTTTCTCCCCTCCTCTCTCAATCATGCCACAGCTCCCCCCCCCTGCTCTAGTCTGGATTATTTAGTTCTGTTTGTTACTAAAGGCCTGATTTATTTAGCTCTTTTCATCTTTCGTAAAACAAAACTGATCCCAACACTATTTTTTTTTACCAAGGCACAGGGAATGTTGCGGCACTATGAACGCCTCCACAGAGCAAAACAAGACTTTATCACAATAAGGATCAGCTCAGGCAAAACAAAATGAACCATTTCACACATGCCATAATATCACAACAATCAGATTACATATTAGATTATCGCCAAAGGATTAAAATCTCTGATATTTTCATGCTGATAGAAACACTTGCTTTTGTTAAGTTCATGTAACTCATTGGTTAATTTTACAAGGGTCAGTTGTTTCTTTTTGTTGTCGATTTGTGTTCCTTGTTTTAGGCTTGATTCTTCATTATAAAATAAGAAATAAAATCCGGTTTTCGTGCTAATATTGCATCGCGTCTGTGTCGCTAACGGCTAATTCTCAAAGCTTCATTGTGTGTTTCAGAAATTAAAAAAGTCATATCTAGGTGTGCCTAAAAGTATTTATCAATTCTGATTCAGAGCTAATGTAGCTGTTGTACGGAAATGCAGCATAAATTATCCAAATATCTTAATAAAACTGTTTTTTTTTTGTTTTTTTTTAACATCGAATTTTCTTTTTCCTTAGCGACCGTTGAAAACCCTTTAGTTTCCATTAAAGATCCAGAGAAAGGAGACGGCTTCTGCCCTACTATACCAAGGTAAGAGCATTTAAACTAAACATGACCCAAATAGTTCTCTACATTGCTGATAATTGCTATAAATCCTGTAACATTTCATTAAGCAGTCAATCATCAGAGTAGTCGAGTATTCTTATGATTATTTTGATGATTAATCAAGTAATCAGATGGAATGATCGCATTCTGCTGTTTCAATGAACTTGTTAAGCTTATTTTATGAGTAACAGAAATACATAAAATATACATAGTGAAAAAAAAGTTATTTCTTAAAATGCAGTAAGGCAGCATATTGTTAGTTTACACCTGGACCAGAGCATGTGAGCGGTTTTCAATTCAAAGGCTGTAGCCAGGATTTCGCTTCGCTCCAGTTTACTCCAATACGCTCACAACATCAATTAAAAATGTTTGGATTATAAAATATGTAAAATAAAATTTATTTGATTTAAATCTAGTAAAATAATTAAATAAGAAACGCGGGCCAACATAAATGGAGCGAGGTGTTACGTTCACAGCTGAGAAACAGTACGATAATGTAACAGCCAGTTAAATAAGACAATACACATATTGGACACATCATTAAATGAAAAGCTGTGTGTCCAGGGGCCCTGGCATGATTATATGAAGCAAAAATGTCAGAAAATGCCTTCTTCTGAAAACTTGAGCAAGCGTGGAGCGATTTTGCAGGAGCTAGAGGAAAATTAAGGTGAGCGCGGAGTGGATTTGAGCATTTAATGAGCGAACATCCTCCTGAGCGGAAATTGCGTGACACTCCGTTCACATGCACAGACTTGGACATTTGTAGCAAAGGATCCATCTAGGGCCAAAAAAACCCATTTCTAACATCAACAAGTTCATCCCTTTCTGCTTGACTTGACATCAATTCAGACATCAATTGAGACATTAAAGGACAACCTACAGGCATGACAGCAGAGATGAGATGGCATGGTGGAGCTGCTCCTAACCATCAAAGAAAAAGATGGAACCGACCAGGAAGAAACTCCTCAGATTACGGAAAGATAGAAAAGAAATATAGGAAATGTTTTCTGTCTGTAATAACAATGATTTAGCAGAAAGAATGAGGAAAGTAATGCTGGCATTGATTCCTGCTGAAAAGCTTATTTTTTTTAATCTTTTTTTTTATCTGATGTTTTAGAAGTGTAGTCCAGTCAAGCATTATAGCTTGAAAAAGATCATCTACATCAGTAATTTTAACTACAAACTTTGTAACTAACCGCTCACCTAATTACCGGAGGCAGCCCTTTAAAGACCTTTGAAACCAACAGCAGCTGTGAGGCAGCTTTTTTTTATATCTATATTTTCATATTTTCTCACTTGACAAGTTGCCAGAAACATTTAATGGAAATCCATTCAAGTCAATTTATAACGCAAATTCACAACAAATTTCATTTCATGCCACTTTACAGTTCACCAGATCATACAGTCAAGTTGATTCAAAGTTTTCTATCCAAGGAAAACCAGTCAATTGCATCGACTCATTGACTTCAATGCAATCCTTCACACTAAGCATGCTTGTAGTGGAGAGGAAAATCTCCCTTTTAACAGGAAGAAACCTCCAGCAGAACCAGGCTCAGTGTGAGCGGCCATCTGCCGAGGCCGACTGGGGTTCAAGGAAACAGAAGTAGAGATACAAAAAGCAGCTGCAAAGGCGGCCCCGTCCAGGAAACACACAGCAAGGCAGACGATCTCCAAGCCAGCTCCCATGTCAGAGGATGAAGAGAGCACATCCAGCCAGTCACAGTCAGAGAAACGGGACAAGATCTCGAAGATCTCGAACATCTATAACAAAGGTGTTGATGGCTGCAGCACAGCTGATATTTCTCTCCAGGATGGAGTCACAGCCAAACAGGAACAGACGAAGCGAAGCTACTATGAGTAAAGCAGAGAGCATAACGTTACAGATTGAGCTAACAGATTCTGCTGATTGGGAGAATAGAGATAGAATTATGTAATGGGGGTCGAAGTTTAACATCAACCAACCCGAGACAACATTCTGCTAAATCTTCAATATCCAAGCACACATCTACTGTACATCTCCAGACCACACCTTTATCACCCTCTCCATCTCTCTCATCAAACAAATAAACTCAAAAATGTTAACGGCAAAATCCAATCATGACCACATTTTGTTTAATAACAAAGCCAAACGTGGCCTTATGAAGTGAACTGATTGCATGTCTTACCGTTAAGGCCTGAAGGCCCAGGCTTTCTGGCTTACCGCTGGAGCTAGCCAGCCACTGGCTAATAGGAATCCTGCATGCTAACCAGGGGTGTGGGAAATAATCGTTTTGGCGATATATCGTGATATTCGGCTGCCCAATATAATATCGATCTTTCACTTCTTAGTATCGATTTAAAAAAAAAAATGGTTACATAAAACGTTGATGGGGAAATGGGCTACCTCTGCACCACCACTCTGGCAGAAAGCGCTGTGGAGCCCTTTAACTGTGCGTGTAGCACCAAATCTATATTTAGGCAATCACAGTGGAAGAAAACCCCAAACAACATGAATAATAATACCTAATCAATATTTTCTGATGAAGATATGCAGCACTTGCTGTTTTATCTCATCATTTGATTTTGATAGCTGGGGAAAATATGGCAATATATAGTGATACTGCAATATCGTGATGATATCGTATCGTGACCCAAGTATCGCGACATGTATCGAATCGCAACACTCATGCCAATACTCACCTCTAATGCTAACATAAAGCTTTGTAGAAATACAGACTTTATTCACCCAAGATGAGCATAGGGCTGGGCGATATTGCCTAAAAATAAAATGTCTTATTTTTTTTTTTATTAAAAAAAGACAATTGTATTGTCTTATTGCAAGTGCATATTATCTATTTAGCTTATTCTAAGAGTTAAACTACCCATTCCATTGGCAACTCATCGTATTTACCTACTCAAATTAAGGGTAAATTGGTTCATTTAAGAAATGTTTACTTATTTCTAGATCATTGTTGCAGTTCAACACCTTTCTTTATAGATGTTGGAGCTTTGCCTGTTTATCAATGTAGTCCTGTCTGACTGACAACTGTACAAGCTCTATTTCATCCTCTGGCATGGGAGCTGGCTTTCCTGGACGGGGCCGTCTATGTAACTGGTTTACCATTCCCTTTTGTATCTCTGCTTCCTTCTCTATGTCTGCTTCTGTCTCCTTGAACCCCAGTCGGCCTCGGCAGATGGCCGCTCACACTTATCAACTTATCGAAAACAGTCTTATATAAGAAAGATGGCGAGTAAAAGACGCTAAACAGGAAGAATGAAATGATTTCAACATTTCAGATTTCAGTTGTTATGAATGAGCTTAGATCAACTGACATTAAAATCAGTAATAAAAGTAATTAAATCATAGAATTATAAATAAACGAAGCGCCTAAATGTTTTTAAAAGTGATGCAGTCCAGAATGATGCCTGAATACTTTCTAATATGTGTTTGTTTCCTGCAGATGTTAGGCTGGTTGGTGATGGTTAAAGAGGACCACAGAGCTTGTGCTTTCCTGCATGACCCAGAGCCCCACCACATAAAGGAGGAACAGGAGGAGGTCTGCACCAGTCTGAAGGGAAAGCAGCTCCATCCAAAAGAGGAGATAGATGCCATGGAGTTTCCAATCACTGCTGCTCCCATAAAGAGTGAGGATGATAAACAATCCTCTGTTCTCTCAGAGCTTTATGAAGAACACATTAAAGACGAGCTTCCAGTAGAGAATGATGGAAGGGAAGAAT
Source organism: Cyprinodon variegatus (assembly GCF_000732505.1). Taxonomy (NCBI): domain Eukaryota; kingdom Metazoa; phylum Chordata; class Actinopteri; order Cyprinodontiformes; family Cyprinodontidae; genus Cyprinodon; species Cyprinodon variegatus. The sequence continues at coordinate 607,743 of NW_015150814.1, forward strand.
CCATGAGGATACAAGATCATAAAGATGGCTCCATTTCCTTAAAGACTGAAAAGGAAAATGACACAAAGCTCTCCATTGCGGAGCCTAAACATTTATCAGCCTCTGTTCTGATAAAGACGGACATGGACATTGACTGGAAGACGGTTACAGTTCCTGAGACAGATAGAAAGATGGTTGATAAACCTTCTGTATCGTCTGAGTTTGCTGAACAATTATTTCAGAGTTGTTGTCATTCCCACTCCCTGGATAATAACAAGCATTTTAAACAAAAAGCAAATTTAGACTCACCTGGGGATGCCCAAAAGGGTTTAAAGTGTAGCTGTGAAATCTGTGGAGAATTATTTGCTAGAAAAGCCCTTTTAAAGCAACACATGAGAAACCATATAGGACAGAAACATTTCCTTTGTGATACATGTGGACATAAATTTATCTATAAATCAGCTTTAGACAAACACATGAGAATCCACACAGGACAGAAACCTTTCTGTTGTGATCTATGTGGGCAAAGGTTTAGCCAGAAATCTACTTTAAAGAGACACATGAGCGTCCACACAGGACAGAAACCTTTCTGTTGTGAAGTATGTGGAAGCACTTTTACGCTTGAATCAACTTTAAACACACACATGAGAATTCACACGGGACAGAAACCTTTCTGTTGTGATCTATGTGGCCACAAATTTAGCTATAAGTCAGATTTAAACAGACACATTAAAATCCACACAGGACAGAAACCGTTCTGTTGTGAACTATGTGGACAAAGTTTTAATCGGAAATCAAATTTAATCACACACATGAAAAACCACACAGGACAGAAACCTTTCTGTTGTGACATATGTGCACAGAGGTTTATCTATAAATCAGGTTTAAACAAACACATGAGAATCCACACAGGAGAGAAACCTTTTTGTTGCGATGTATGTGGACAAAGTTTTAGTCAGAAATCAACTTTAAAAACACACATGAGAATCCACACAGGTCAGAAACCTTTCTGTTGCGATATATGTGGAAACACTTTTACCCTTAAATCAAATTTAAACAAACACATGGGAACACACACAGGGCAGAAACCTTTCTGTTGTGATCTATGTGGACAGAGATTTGGGCACAAGTCAGCTTTAAAAACACACGTGAGAATCCACACAGGACAAAAACCTTTCAGTTGTGATCAATGTGGAAAAAGTTTTCGACATGTTTCTGCTTTAAATACACACAAGGTAATCCACACAGGACAGAAAAGGTTTTGTTGTAATCTATGTGGACACAATTTTACCCAGAAGTCAACTTTAAACACACACATGAGAATCCACACAGGACAGAAACCTTTTTGTTGTGGTATATGTGGACAGAGCTTTAGCCATAAATCAGCTTTAAACACACACATGAGAATCCACACAGGACAGAAACCTTTTTGTTGTGGTATATGTGGACAGAGCTTTAGCCATAAATCAGCTTTAAACACACACATGCGAATCCACACAGTTAGGAAATCTACTTAGCTATGAATACAAAGTCAAACTGCACAATATTTGTGCATCATAATAAAAAGCAAGTGTTCACTGGGTTTCAGCGTTCATTTCAAAATTTACAATTAATGTTTTCCTATTTATTTATTTTTTATTAAAATCTCAGATTTCTTCAGTCGGGCGGGAGTTCCTTTGCCAGGCTTGTTTAGGTATAATTTATCCTTTGGATGGATAAATTTATGGCATCAACGAACATCTTTTGACTGAATACTTTATTTTTAAACATTAGCATTTGTTTAAGGACTAAATATTTTTGTTAAAAGAATATAAGCAGAAAACCAACATTTGTAATGGAAATAAAAAAACTTTTACAGGACTGTCTGTTTTTTTATGGCATCTTTTTTGTAATTTTTGTAACTGTGTTTCTAGCCTTAGGTTCAGTGGTTGTGCGTCAGCTGTATATTTAAATGTACATATTCAAAAATATGACATAAGCATTGCATCAGATCTGCAGCTGCAGTGTTTTGAAAAGGGAGTGGTCTGCTCACTCACTACTCACAGAAAACAGTAACTCTGAGCTATTGGTGCATGTGTTGTCACAAGGGGTGTAAATCACATCCATCATGGCGATTCGATTCAGTATCGATTTCCTGACCCAACGATTAGATTATTTTCGATACTGAAGAATACACCACGATTCGATTAATTTTTTTTTATTTTTTTTTTAGACCTTACAGGCTAAACAAAGTTTCAAGTTTGAAATAAATCAATGAAAGCTGTAATATCGTTATGCATTTTTTTTTTTTAGAAACAACAGCAAATAACAGAAGTAGAAAAGTTGCATCAAAAAATTACGACGGAGTATTAGGGCCACACATGAAGAGAAAAAATA
>NW_015150814.1:611036-612629 GCF_000732505.1 Cyprinodon variegatus
ATGTACATATTCGAAAAATATGACATAAGCATCGCATCAGATCTGCAGCTGCAGTGTTTTGAAGAGGAAAGGGTCTGCTCACTCACTACTCACAGAAAACAGTAACTCTGAGCTATTGGTGCATGTGTTGTCACAAAAGCCTTCAACAGAACAGCTGGTTGTTAAAAATAAAAAAGCCTGAAAAGTAGCAAGATATGGCGAAAAAGTCGCTGAGTTGGTAACACTGCGCTCACCTTTCTCAGTGGGATGATGGCAGTCTGGCCAGGAATTTCCTTTTTTACAGGGTTTTCATCATAGTTATATACTAATGAGTAGGGGGTTTTAACACGGTTCCAGCTGCAGTGGCGGCTGGCAGATTTATCTCTAGGGGGGGCTATAACTTCAAAATAGACGAATACCAAAAACCAATCAAATGTATACTAGAGTACCACACCAGTGTTTTTACATGAATGCCAACAACAAAAACCATAAAATTCTCTGTAAAGTGCTTCAAATCAGTCCTACCTGTCTGAATCCATGCTTTGTCAGATCCTGACGTTTCAAAAAGGTGGCAGGCAGTCAAGGCAGCAGAAGTGTTTTGTAATGCTTTTGCTTCACACTGTTACCAACGGTTAGTAGCATCAGAAGATTGGTTGGTAATGGAGCCTGGAAGGTGAATGAAGACCAACACCAAATACAAGGTTTTAAATTAAAATTACACTAATATTCAAAACAAAAACTATATTACCAGTCTGAGGAAGACAGACAGTAATAAACAATGAGCAACGACAAATAATTTAAAGGTTTTAAACTTTCAGTCCTTCACAAGTACAAAAGATCCTTAAAGGTAAAGGGGATGATCTTTTATTTCCAGGTGGATCATTTGAATAATTGGTCCTCCTAATTGTCAATCATTCTGGTGATATGTTCACGTAAGGCCATCCTATGTGCTCGTCCCGTCAGCTACCGTTTTTCTGTGCATGCGCACTTTCAGGCAAATATCTGTGGTGAGTCACAGTATCAGACAGTCATTGAAGCTCACCTTTCTCACCACGGTTCTTTGAAAATGGACTCGTGCATGTCCTTGCACACCCATTTTTTGTTTAAGTGGAAATGGCATGTCTTTTAAAATATTAGAGAAAATCATCCACAATACCTTTAAATTGCGATCTGTTCCAAAGGAGCTCAACACTCCCCCAACATGGCATAGTGTTTGCAGCCCATTTTCCAAACACCCTTAAAAAGTTTCAACCCATTGGACCTGAACCAGCCTAAGACACAAACATTATAAGGGTTGATTATAGAAATAACATGCTCTGAGAATGATTGACTTGTATAACAAATCAACCAGTTGTTGAAACTTGAACATCATGGAAATCAAATTATTTTCCTGAATTATCGCTGTATAAAAGAACCAGTTTCTGATTAATAAAAAAACAGGTGAATAATCTAGACTGACAGGAGAGCATGCAGTTGTTCAGCAGTACAGTAAAGTTGATTGTGACCCATTTTTTTCACATGGGAAATAGGAACTAAAGAAAAGAATTCAAATACTTTTTGGGTTTAAACAAAGTTTACTAAAAGCAAAAGAAGCCATACAGAAGGTTTCCATAG
>NW_015150814.1:613449-614710 GCF_000732505.1 Cyprinodon variegatus
TCAGATTTTTCACAGTTAACCTCCCTTCTCTCACAAAATATAATCTGCCAACATGCATTGCCTACAGTAATATGTAAAAAATACTGTAATATAACATAAAAGTTTTCCTAATAAAGAGATTAAATATGCAAATAGGTATAAACTCCCGAATTTGCTCCTGATTTGATTAAACAGTAAATAAAATAGAAAAAAATCGGCATGAAGCTAAAAGCTAAATGCAGGAGAAGCTCACAATATATTTTCCTTTAATCACTTCTCAGAATCAGTTGCACGAAGATGACCTTCTTGTCTATTAGTTCTCATAGACGTTGTCCTGATCCTTGATAGAAGCTTGTTGAGGAAGGACGTATTCCGCTGAAGGTTCCCCTAAAATAAACATACAGCATCTTTAATCTCAGCTTAGAGTGCTTTAAATCTTTCAGCAGCTCAAACTGCACCTTGTTCAGCATCTGTAGAGCCTCTCATGGTTTCATACTCTGAAGCATCATCTGTCATATTGAAGAAGTCAAACTGTTACTCATCTCATTCATGAGTGTTTATGGATTTGTCTAAAAATAAGCAAGATAGAAACCTCACCAGCAGCAGGTGAGGAGTGGGGATGCTGCTGACTCTCATCCTGGTCGACTGCTGCAGGATGTTTGAGCCTGGAGTGAATAAAGATGCTTATTAGCAACAAAAATGTTATTTTATCAAAGCATATATATTTTCAACTGAAATAGTAAAACTTACTTAAAACATACTTCTGTGGAAAAGAAAATAACAAACATGTTTAAAGTAAATAAATTATTTCTTCATTTGAACCAATGATCAAATTTCAAATAGTTTATCTCACCCTTTGAATTTGTAAAGTGAAGCAGCCAGACCAAGAATAGAATAACGAGAACTCCGAAAAATAGTCTAAACCACATGATGATGGTAGAAGAGCCAGGATCTGCAACAATGTAGAGGGAGAGTTAAAACCAATGGGGTCAGAAGTACACACATTTGTTACTTAAGTAGAAGTATAGATACTGTAGTTTAAAACACTCCAGTAAAAGTTGAAGTATCAACTTGACCTCTTTACTCAAGTAAAAGTGAAAAAGTATGTGCTCCCAAAACGACTTAAAGTATAAAAGTATAAAGTAACCTTTAAAAAAACAGCCAGATGCCACTATATGAACTGAAAGTTCAATTTTACAACTATTTCGAAAAATTCTTTGAGATAGGGCGAAGGATGAGGGAGGTCTTGTTGGTCTCCATCTCCCAATACGCTCTCGCCTGT
>NW_015150814.1:616935-626490 GCF_000732505.1 Cyprinodon variegatus
GCTCTAAGATCTTCCAAAGAACAACCATCAGGTTTTATAACCTGATCTGTCTCCATTTACCATCACTGACAGTGTCAACATATCAGAGTATTATACTATAAATACTAATCATTTATGTTATAACCACATGTTTTAGGTTGAATTTAAACTGAGGAAGCGACATAAAGAAAGAATAATCCTGGTAAACTTTTGTTATTTTATGCAAAAATATATATTTGTTTAAAATTATAAAACATTAATCTTTGTTGTGAACTTGCATGTTTTTAAAAAACCATTACCCGTATTTTATTCATACTTATATCAGATCAAATCTAGTATAATTTAATGTTAGCAGAAATCTAATTATGTTTAACAAAGATCCTGATGCAATAGAATCCACTAATTCTAAAACCTATATGTATGTAACGTACCATAAAGGCAGAGGCCTAGAAGGAGATGAAGGAGCCCCTCAGACAGCAGAGGGAACCACTGAGAGCCTCTGTGAAAGAAGATTATCTTCATCCTCTGCTGCTCCTCAGACTAGACCTGAGACACAGAGAAGGAAGATGTTCTGAGCTGCTCTTTAGTTTTATAAAAGAAGTCACAGCCTGCAACAACATGTAGATTAGATTAATAGATAAACCTGGGATTAGTGTTTGAATTTTTTTTTTAAAGCACCACAGTTAAAAAACTTATGAGCCAGTGAGTTTTTATATTACTGAGGACAAATGGTAAATGGTCTTTACTTATATTGTGCTTTTTCACACTTTATACTACATTCAGCCATTCACCAATTCACACTCACACTGATAGTGGCAAATTACATTGTAGCCACAGCTGCCCTTGGCTCACTGACAGAAGCAAACCTGCCATGAACCTCTGCCAACGGGCCCTCTGACCACCATCAGTAGGGAATGCAGGTGAATTACACTGAAAGCTGGAGCCAGGGCTTGAACCGACAACCCTGCGGTCATTGTCTGCAGACACTCTACAGCTGTCTGTTTCCTGTTCTCACAGTAATAGAACATGTTAAAACCACAGTCACTTACAAATAAGAACCCGTTCTTTAAAAGCTGCACAGCTCTGAAATATTCTGAGAAAATTAGTCTAGCTTAATTGATAAGGAATATGTTTACTTTTATTATATATCTATTAGAGAAGCACAATACATTTTGTTTTGGTTACAAGACAAATAAGCACCCATATAAGCACCATAATTTACCAATATATTCTTGACAACTCTCTTCTTATTTCGCCTCTCTTATAATTGAAATTATCAGAGAATAAATTCTGACCTGCTACCTTTCTAAGTAGGATAACTTAAACATTTAGTGGCTAACTAAATATGCTTTACACCAATGTAACTATTTACCCACCTCTGATGTTTACAACATGCTTAGAGACCCAATGCTGGAGTTTAAACCAGGAACCTTGAGGCAAGAAAACAGCTTCAGAGCATAGTATTTAAAAATCCTATTTTTATTAATACAGCATATATACATTAGCTAGAAAGGGCAGGAATGTGAGAGCTTAAAACTATATTTATAATGAATCCTGGTTTTCAGTTGAGAGTTTAAAATGAGTAAGGGAGAAGACAGCAGAGAATGCTGCAGAAACATGCACCCTTGCTGGTAAACATGTCCTGCCATTTATCCTTTTGCATGTATAGACTTATAAAACTATTGCTTCTGACCGTCACCTCATAAATGAAGCACATTTAAAATAATGTAGGTCAAAAGTATAGTGCAAATGTACAGGAAACAGACACAAAACCTAAAGCCAAATTAGACACTGCTCAAGTAAAATGCTGCCAACACAACAAATAGACTGGAGCAAAATGCAGATACCATGACAACAGCAAGTAAAAAAACAAATCTATAAACTTGTCAGAATACCAGAGGGATTCAACCTCCAAGTCAAATGTGATTAGCAGATACCTTTAGCATTTTATATTTACTCCTGTCTATTCTATGTGGCCACAGCATTTTTTACATTGCTTATGAAAACCAGGGAGCAAAATGAGTGCAGCTAATACAGTTTTTGATTTTTTTCTTCTTTTCATTACATTATAAGCTTCATTCATAACCCGTATGACTTTGTAACTTGCAGTTTAAAAAAATAGAAATGATCAAGGAAAACCTACTTATACTGCTATTATCTCATAAAATGAAACCTTTTCAACATTGTAGAGTTCATTAGATGTAGGAATAACTAAGGAAGTCAACATGTATTATAAACAGGGATGACTCTGAATAACAGCATTAGCAACTGTGAGAAATAATATACTGCGCAAAAATAAATAAATAAATAAAGGTAACACTTAAATAAAACAGCCTAGATCTGGATGAATAAAATATTCTGACTGAATAACTTGTGCTGTACAAAGTCCAATTTGCTGACAACAAAATTACACAGAAATCATCAATGGAAATCAAATTTACTAACCAATGGGGCCCTGGATTTACAGTCACTGTTGGGATCTGGAGATCTGTCCACTTTTCTCCAGCAGAGGGAGCCCTAGGTCTCCTGGAACTGAAGCTGACTACCACACCTGCGGCTGATTTGCTCATCAGGGAGATCAGCATATAAGCAGCAGCAGGACTACCCTTCAGCGCCAGAGTGTTAAGCCAGTTATGGTTAGCAAGCCTGAGCCAACCAGCCTGCCTGATTCTCTGAAAGTCTGACTTGAACCTAATCAGTTTTCTGTCCTCTCTGCCTCCTAGGAAGAATCTGACTGAGACCTGGAGCTCTTCCAGAGCTCCTCAACTGAAACCTGCCTGCCTGCTCTCAGTAACAAACCTGAAGATCAAACTGTCTGGATCTGCGTACCATCCTTCAGGAAGCAACTAGGAGAAGCCCTGAACACTCTCAAGCCTGAAGCTAAGTTCTGTCGCTGCCAAGCCCTCTGCCATCAATCAGTCTCTAGACCCTCCTGGTTCCCTCCCTCTACCGCTCAGCCTGAATTTCTGAACAAGTACAGATCTGCACATTCTCTCAGCTACAAGATCATTAGCTGCCTGGCTAACCTAACTGTCCCTCTCTGCAGAGAGCCTTGTGTGACCAGTCCTGGATCCGATTCCAGTATCTGTCAACCTTTGTGCATACTTTCAATAAATTGTTAAACTTTTACTCTGACTCCTGGGTGTTCTGCATGTGGGTTAGAAACCTGAACCCCAACATGAAAGAACACACACAATTAAGGTGAATAAATGAGTATAAAGGCTCAGTATGGTGTGTGGCCTCAATGTGCCTGAATTACCTCCCTACAATGAGCAAGCCCCTGATAAAGTGGTTGATGGTTTCCTGAGGGATCTCCTCCCAGTAATGGAGTAATGCATCCACCAACTCCTGCAGAGTCTGTGNCTATTTATAGGCGGGCCACAATGCCCCAAATTAACGTAATTAAATGTCAACAGAAATAATCCAAACTCCAAAATTCTAACAAAGGATCCTTCAACAAAAGTAAAAAAAAACAACAAGGAAAAGAAATAAACAAAAGAAATAATAATGTGCCCGAAGCACATAACAGTATTATAAACAAGGATTACTCTGAATAACAGCATTAGCAACTGTGAGAAATAATGCTGCGCAAAAAAAATAAATAAAGGTAACACTTAAATAAAACACCCTAGATCTGGATGAATGAAATATTCTGACTGAATAACTTGTTCGGTACAAAGCTCCAATTTGCTGACAACAAAATTACACAGAAATCATCAATGGAAATCAAATTTACTAACCAATGGGGCCCTGGATTTGGAGTCACACACACAATTAAAGTAAATAATCCAGTATAAATGCTCAGTATGGTGTGTGGCCTCCATGAGCCTGAATTACCTCCCTACAATGCCTGAGCAAGCTCCTGATAAAGTAGTTGGTGGTTTCCTGAGGGATCTCCTCCCAGTGATGGAATAATGCATCCACCAATTCTTGCAGAGTCTGTGGTGCAAAGTGACGGTGGATGGATTGAGACATGATGACCCACATGTGGGACATCTGGGGAATGGGCGGTCCAGTCCATAGCCTCATGGCTTTCATCTTGTGGGAACTATCGAAACACTCCAGCCAGATGAGGTCTAGCTAGCATTGCCCTGAATTAGAGAGAAACCCAGAGCCAATGGCACCAGCATATAGACTCACAAAGGGTCTGAGCAGGGGGTCACTGCCAGGTCTATGACACCTGGTATTTGCCCGGTAGGCTGGTCCTAATCTCAGCGTGCGAGGGCCGGCCCTCCTTAAATCATACCGGCCCCAACACTCTCCGGTCGAAGCACCTGCCTGTGACAGTAAATAACTCAAGGAGCTCAAGAAGCAATACAATGTTAACTACCTAATTGATGCAGGCAGTATATATATATATAGCCCTTCCTTGTTATGCACATCCTGGTGGCATATGGCTTCATTTTCTCTTTCTTCAAACTGAAAAATCCTTGCGACAAACTAAATTATAGTTAAACTAAAACACATTCTTTAAACCAAACTACGATGTTCCTCTGATACTTGGCAAATTTATGTTCAAACATTTTGCAAAAATATGTTGCAGTGCATGATGAGGTTTTGCATCGATAAAAAAGTGCCAGGGCCAAAAATTGTTCCTAGTCCGAGCCTGGGTCTGAGGATCTAATTTCAGTATCTAGCGGTTGCCATGCGAACTCGGCGAGCACATGGAGGGTTCTGCCACAAAAGAAGCACCATCCTACACCATTACTAATCCACTGACAAACTAGTTATGCTGAATGATGTTGCAGGCAGCAGATTTCTCTCCAATAAAAACAATAATTTCCAGCTGTTGTTTATTCCATTAGCTCAACGGCATGGGAAACTGGTTGTCAATGAGTGTTGCTTCCTTAGAAGACAGTTTGACTTCACCCAAGTTTGATTTAATTATAATTATATTTTATAGTTTATGTGCATAAAATGTAACATTATAGCCACCGTTTATGTCTAAACAGTGAGAATCTGACATGTATTAAAACCTGAACTAATTCAGAATGACACATTTATTGCAGCTGAATAATACATGTTAGTATATTTAGTCATTACTTGTCTACTATAACAATAAACAGCAGGAAGAGACTTTATGATAAATTTTAGGGTAGTCAAGCAGTGAAGGTGAACATACCTTAATGAAAGAGGCCAAGAAGAAGGACACGTAGCATTAGCACAGGCAGAACAGACTCTATTAACCATCTCTGTGAGAGAATTACATCTTCACATGCTTAAACGTTTGAAAATGATCATTATCTTGGCGGAAGATACTGCAAATAGCACACATAAAGGAAGTAGTAAGACTGGGTTTTGTATACTGCTAATGACGCTTGTTCCTTTTAAATGACACCAGAACTAGTCATAAATATATTGCTCCATCTGATTTAAGACAGGAATCTGGTGGGACAACTTGAAATGATCAACTCTTCCAGTCAGAAGAAACATTTTGGTACACTGGAAAAAATTAATTTTTGCTTAAAATAAGTGCATTTGTTGTTGGATCGAGGAGATAAAAGCGATATGTTGCCAATGGAAAAGACAATTTACACTTAAAATAAGAAAACACAATTGCATTGTCTTATTTCAAGTGCATATTATCTGATTATCTTATTAAGAGTAAAAGATACTTATTCCATTGACAAACTATCTCATTTACCTATTCAAATTAAGGGTAAATATACTTAATTTAAGAATTTTTTTTTTGCCTGATTCCATCTTTGAAAAATGTTTTTTTTTAAGAAAAGTTTAAATATTTCCACTTAGGTAATATTATTGTTTTACAGTGCCATCTAGTGGACAAATGAGGTTGGTGATGTTTTGTAAATTTTAATATGAAGAGAACCGTCTTTAGACCTAATTTATGAAGTCAGAAATGGGTCAAAATGTTTGCAAACTTCTAAATCTTAGTTGAAACTGAAAAAATAAAACTTGAAACTGAAATAATACAATAATGATATTTAATGTCAATTTTTTTTACCTTATAATATGAGAAACCATAAAAGCAAACATAGAATAACAAGAACGGAATCTCAGTTTAGTATTCTAATTATACTTTTTTCTTTTCTTTCTTTATTGCAGTTTTAGACTTTTTATTTTTAGATTCAAATCCCTTTCTTTCAGGCCCTTTTTCAGTTTCAGGATTTCTTTTTTACAATTTCAAATCAGTCTTTTTCAGATTCAGATTTTGACCCCAGTCTGAAGGGAATGGGCAGGGAAACATGACTGACAACTGGCAGCGGTGCTAGAGAGACGTCCCTTTCCACTTAGGGCAGCAAATCAAGATATTACACATTCAAATCCTCTCTACGCATTTGCAGATTTCACACAGCATAAGTGTAGCAAAAATTACATGTGTAAAGAGGCCAACGGAGAAACTGCTTGATTTGTAACCAAAGATTTGTCTGTATTTCTGGGTGTTGCAGCAAAAATACTTCAGACTTAAGTGACTCTGTGTGTTTACACACCGATTTACACATTTTTAGATCTTAGTACATATTTACAAATCTCATCACACATTTGTAGATCTGAATACAGATTAGTGGATTTTTACACATTTGCAAATCAATTACACACAAGTAACTTTACATATTTGCAGATACTCGTACAGAAAGAAAAATCTCCTCAGACATTTTTAAATCCTACTGCACACACACAAATCTAGATACAGACACACTGCCCTCCAAAAACATTTGCATATAATTTTGCAACAATATTGCTCCCATACAGTGCTCTCTTCTACACAGCGGTGGGCTGGGGGAGCAGCACATCCATGAAGGACACCTCCAGGACAAACTGGACCAGCATACCCATAGTCAATACCCATCTATCTCTTTAATTTATCCCTTTAGTTTTGTATGAAAACTCAACCCTAAACTACCTCAATGGGTGTGTATCCCTTCAGTCATATACAAAAAAAATAAAAAATTCTTACTTTTTTAGTGTTTTTTTGTTTACATGCTGATCTGACCATAAATTGTTTAGGTTTTTTTGTACATGACTAAAGGGATACACTCCCATTGAGAGAGTTTAATGTCTATTTGTCGTACAAAACTACATGAATAAATGAAAAATCGGATGTCTTGCACATGCATATTGACTCTGGGTACGCTGATCTGACAGAACACCAGCTCTGTGATTGGCAAGAAGCTGGACCCTATGGGGATGGTGGTTGAGACAAGGACACTTAACAAACTGCTGGACATAATGAACAATGCCAGTCACCCTCTGCACACTTTCTTCACCCCTCAGAGGAGCCTGATCTGAGAGATTGCTCCTCTCCAAATGCAGGACCAACAGACTGCTGAACTCCTGTTCCCCAAGCCATCAAGATGTTCAACTTCTCACTTGGGGGAAGGAGGAAAAACCTTAGCTATTGTCACTCACGTGATATATTCTTCTCTCTCGCTGTGCAATAACACATGGCAACTACTGTGTAGCTTGTGTATTTTTTTTACTTGTATATAAGGTCAGTAAAACTCTGTAGAATTAATCCAAGTCAACTACGGTGTAGTCTGTATAATTTTCACCTCTCTATATTGTCAGTCTATACTGTCACATTGTACAGTTCTGCAGTGCAAGGGAAATAACCCAAGTCAACTACTGTTTAGTCTGCCTTTATCTCTCTACTGTGCAGATATTTTTATATCTAAAGGAAACATATTCCAGGACATTACAATTGTTTTCTTTTTTATACTATATACACACACTTTTCATATTGTCTGTTGTATGTTTATCTTTAATGCCATCTTGCCTCAACTCTTTGTACCCTATATAGCTACTGGAACCAGAATTTCCGTGAAGGAGTAATCCCAAGGAATAAATAAAGTTGAGTCTAAGTCTAAGTTCTATAATTTNTTGACAAATTTATGTTCAAACATTTTGCAAAAATATGTTGCAGTGCATGATGAGGTTTTGCATCGATAAAAAAGTGCCAGGGCCAAAAATTGTTCCCAGTCCGAGCCTGGGTCTGAGGATCTAATTTCAGTATCTAGCGGTTGCCATGCTAACTCGGCGAGCACATGGAGGGTTGTGCCACAAAAGAAGTGCCATCCTACACCATTACTAACCCACTGACAAACTAGTTATGCTGAATGATGTTGCAGGCAGCAGATTTCTCTTCAATAAAAACAATAATTTCCACCTGTTGTCTATTCCATTAGCTCAACGGCATGGGAAACTGGTTGTCAATGAGTGTTGCTTCCTTAGAAGACAGTTTGACTTCACCAAAGTTTAATTTAATTGTAATTATATTGTATAGTTTATGTGTATAAAATGTAACATTATAGCCACAGTTTATGTCTCTAAACAGTGAGAATCTGACATGTATTAAAACCTGAACTAATTCAGAATGACACATTTATTGCAGCTGAATAATACATGGAAGTATATTTAGTCATTACTTGTCTATTATAACAATAAACAGCAGGAAGAGACTTTATGATCAATTTTAGGGTAGTCAAGCAGTGAAGGTGAACATACCTTAATGAAAGAGGCCAAGAAGAAGGACACGTAGCATCAGGACAGGCAGAACAGACTCTATTAACCATCTCTGTGAGAGAATTACATCTTCACAGGCTTAAACGTTTGAAAATGATCATTATCTTGGGGGAAGATACTGCAAATAGCACACATAAAGGAAGTGGTCAGACTGGGGGTTGTATACTGCTAATGACGCTTGTTCCTTTTAAATGACGACAGAACTAATCATCATTATATCGCTCCATCTGATTTAAGAAAGGAATCTGGTGGGACAACTTGAAATGATCAACTCTGCTTCCAGTCAGAAGAAACAATTTGGTACACTGGAAAAAATTGACATCTAGATAAGACATATTTGCTTAAAATAAGTGCATTTGTTGTTGGATCGAGGAGATAAGAGAGATATGTTGTTAATGGAAAAGATAATTTACACTTAAAATAAGAAAACACAATTGCATTGTCTTATTTCAAGTGCATATTATCTAATTATCTTATTAAGAGTAAAAGATACTTATTCCATTGGCAAACTATCTCATTTACCTATTCAAATCAAGGGTAAATATACTTAATTTAAGATTTTTTTTTTTACATTTTTAAACATAATTTAGACTTAAATCTGCAACCTGCATGAATCCTTTAGGATTTAACTGTACTTATAATTTTGTTATGCATGTAATCTGGTTTTAATGTTTTACAAGTATTATAGCTAAGTTGGTTATTTGTTACACTTTAAACCAAGGGTCTCCAACCTTTTTCCCTTCGCGAGGTGCCTTAGTTTAACAAAAAACAATGTGAGCTACTCATGTTAAGAAAAAATATATTTTTTGCAGTTTTTGCCTGATTGCATCTTTGAATAATATTTTATTTTATGAAAAGTTTAAATATTTCCACTTAGGTAATCTTATTGTTTTACAGTGCCATCTAGTGGACAAATCAGGTCGGTAATGTTTTGTAAATTTTAATATGAAGAGAACCGTCTTTAGACCTCATTTATTGGGTCAGAAAGGGGTCAAAATGTAGCCTGGGTGCCATTCCGAACTTAGTCCCGCCCACAACATTTGAGGTCGGGAAGTTCGGTCTGGCATTGCTCCATAGTAGCGCGAGTATGCT
>NW_015150814.1:630399-632121 GCF_000732505.1 Cyprinodon variegatus
ATTTTGCTCTTCCCAGACACCAAATCAAGTCATCAATACGGGAAGTTGGATACGAATCAAATTTGGAAACAGAATTTAAATAGCGGAAGTCTATACAGAACCTCATGGTGCCGTCCTTTTTTGGAACGAGGACAACAGGATTACACCAGTCACTGTATGAAGTCTCAATGATGCCCAGAGACAGCATTAATTCAATCTCTTCTTTTAAAGGGCCAAGGAGACGCTCAGGGATCCGGTAGCTTCTTCGTTTCACAACTGCATTTTCTTTCAGGTGAATATCATGTTTAATATAATCAGTTCTTCCAGGATTATCATGAAACACATTGATGTTACAAAGAGCTCTCACCTGCAACTGCTGCTCTGGGGAAAGATGACTGAGGTCAAGAGTAGAGGCTGATGGGAGCGGCAGGTACTGTTCCTCCACCTCCTCATCAGATACACTTCTGATGAAAAATACATCTTGCTTCCCCTCAGGCCTTGAGACCCATTCCTTTAGCAGGTTAATGTGCAAAACTCTTGTACTGAGTCTCTGATCAGGAGTACAGATCTTGTAGGTGGTGGGTCCCAGTTTTTGAACAATCTCATATGGACCTTGCCACTGAGCCAGAAACTTACTGTCATCGGTAGGTAGCAGTACCAATACCTTTTGTCCTGGTTCAAAACTCCTCTCACGGGCAGTTTGATCATACCAGGTTTTTTGCTTCTGCTGGGAGACACGCATATGTTCCTGAGCCAATGAGGTCATCTTTTCCAACTTTTCTCTCATCTGGAGGACATAAGAAATCATATTGACAGGTTCTTTTTCAGGTTTCTCCCCCTCCCACCTTTCCTTCAAAAGGGCCAGTGGAGCTCGCACCTCATGCCCAAAAAGCAACTCAAAGGGGGAAAACCCGGTAGAGGCTTGGGGTACCTCCCGAAATGCAAATAAGAGGTAAGGGAGCCACTGATCCCAATCAGACCCAGCTTCATTGATGAACTTACGAAGCATGTTCTTAAGAGTCTGATTAAACCTCTCTGTGAGTCCATCTGTTTGCGGGTGATATGGGGTGGTTCTCAATCCCTTAATGCCAATCAGTTTATACACATCCTTCAGTAATTTGGACATAAAATTTGCTCCTTGATCAGTCAATATTTCTTTGGGAAACCCCACTCGTGAAAAAAACTGAACCAGGCAAAAAGTAACAGTTTTAGCCTTGACAGATTTCAGGGGGAACACTTCTGGATACTTTGTTGCATAATCCGTGATAACCAACATAAACCGGTTACCTGATTTGCTCTTCTCCACTGGACCCACAACATCCATGCCCATACGTTCAAATGGTGTATTTATAATAGGAAGAGGCTGAAGAGGAGCTCTTGCTGCAAATCTGGTGGATGTTTTTTGACACTGAGGACAACTCCTGCAAAAACTGGCAACATCTTTCTGTAATCCAGGCCAGTAAAACCATTGTTGTATTCGGGCTATCGTTTTATGCTTCCCCAAGTGGCCAGCCCAGGGAATTGAATGGCCCAAAGTTAACACCGTTTCTCTGGCTTTTCTGGGTAATACAAGCTGTTGTACTCCTTCACGTCTCCTATAGAAGATGCCATTTTGCATGTGAAATTCCTCTGCAGTTCCACCTTCCTCAGCTCTCTTAATAAGGTCAGCCAGACTTTTATCCTGGCGCTGCAGCTCACGGATATCCTCAGGAATTTCAAAGTCTAACTGTACTTCAGGTTCAG
>NW_015150814.1:634200-637399 GCF_000732505.1 Cyprinodon variegatus
GAGGACAACTCCTGCAAAAACTGGCAACATCTTTCTGTAATCCAGGCCAGTAAAACCATTGTTGTATTCGGGCTATCGTTTTATGCTTCCCCAAGTGGCCAGCCCAGGGAATTGAATGGCCCAAAGTTAACACTGTTTCTCTGGCTTTTCTGGGTAATACAAGCTGTTGTACTCCTTCACGTCTCCTATAGAGGATGCCATTTTGCATGTGAAATTCCTCTGCAGTTCCACCTTCCTCAGCTCTCTTAATAAGGTCAGCTAGACTTTTATCCTGGCGCTGCAGCTCACGGATATCCTCAGGAATTTCAAAGTCTAACTGTACTTCAGGTTCAGGTAACATAGGAGAGGCTGTGGTATGTTTGAATTTTTCTCGCTTGCGCTGTGCACGAGACTTTTGTTCTTTAGTTTGACACTCTTCAATCTCAGCCCCATAAAATGGTAAGGCTCTTAGACTGGGCTCATCTTCCCCAGAGGCCTTTACCTGGGACCGTGTCAGCACAAGATTGCAACTTTTAGAAGCATTAATTAGGTCTGTGAGAACTGGAAGATCATTTCCCAGAACAACAGGAAAAGGTAATTCATCCACAACACCCACATTTAAAAGGTAAACATGTCCTTGCACCCTCATATAAATGTCTGCTGTTGGATAGTTTTTCTCATCCCCATGAACACAGCAGATGGGTATTGTTTCTGAGGTGCAAATGCTATGTGGTGCAACATGCCTGCGTTGCACCAATGTCTGATTGCTTCCTGTGTCAATCAGGGCTTTCACCTTCTGCCCATCTATTTCCACAGTAGTCTCCATGAGTGGTTGGTTTTTCCTGTTTAATACTTTGTTCTCTCTGGGTGCAAAACACATCTGAGAGAGTTTTGAAGGATTTTGAGCACACATGGGCTTTGTGTGTCCCTCCTGCCCACACAAATAGCAGATGGGCTTTTTAAAAGATTTTGTTTGACTGGGGGAAAAACATTTTTCTTTTCCAAACTGCTTACTCACATTTCCCGTTTGACTGGTGTTACCTGAACTTGGGATAAAGTCCCTTTTTGCAGCTCTAAAAGCCCATGGTTGAGTCTTCCTACGGGCTGCCACAAAGGCATCTGCCAGGGAAACTGCCTCCGCTGCATCTTTTGGGTTCCGTTCCTTAATCCAAACTTGGAGNATATTGCAAAGCTCAATATGTGAAAGAAAGAACAACTTAGAGAATAATTGTATCTTGTCTTGTCTCGCCCTTTCACATCATTCAACATTTCAGCTTAGAGAATGACAAACAGTCTGATTTCAGTACAGCAGTAACATTTATTCCACCCAAGGAAAAGCTCTACATATGAAGCTACAATTTAGCAGTTTCCCCAAACCCAAGGTGAGTCCTTCCAGTTGCAGAGATTTCGCACCTGCCTTACTTATAAAAACAATTAAGAAATCTAAAAAAAAAAGAGTTTAGCACATTTTCCCAAAGTAAGAGTTGTAGTCTGAACTAGATGAGGTTATCTATGTGTGCTACAAGTTTTGTGGAACTACAATGATCTATAGTGTAATTAGTGGCTATTACATGCTTATAATAACAATGAATAACTCTCCATAAAAACAGTTTGTCCTATATTCCCAAAGTAAGAGTTGTAGTATGATCCAGATAAAGTTATCTGTGTATCCTGGAGGCACTACAATGATCTAGAGTGTATTTATTGCTCATTTTATACTTATTCTGATAATAAAATAGAGGTACCATTTGTCATCTAGGCTTTGGAAATTCCTCAGAAAAGCATTATTTTCGAATCCAATTAATGCAATATGAATGACATGAGATGAGATACACATGAAATGAATTTGATAATAATCCACTTCTCCTTGGTGACACTTTTTTTATCAGAATAAGTATAAAATGAGCAATGACTACACTATAGATCATTGTAGTGCCTCCAAACTTCTAGGATACACAGGTAACCTCATTTAGTTCAGACTACAACTACAACTCTTACTTTGGGAAAATGTGCTAAACTGTATATTTTTTTTAACATTTTTCATTGTTATTATAAGCATAAAAAAAGCCAATAGGGCTCGGGATCTGCGTTGCATTGTGGGACGTGGCGGCCATATTGAGGGCTCCACGAACGTAAACATAGCTCTGATACAACGTTGTTGTTGAAAGAAGAGACAGAAGTAGAGAGAAAAAATATGTTAAAATCCAGAAAAGGATCTGGAATTTACCGGGACACATTAAATAGAGAAGCCAGGGACCGGTATGTTGACAAAATCAGCATTATTAATAATTTGGGTCCATATGAAGTTCCAAACAATGAGTGGAGCACCGATGAGTGAGCGCCTATACTTCAAAACAGTTCCCAAGCTACAAGTCCTTGGAGTCTCATGTCCAGTTCATCAATGGATGGGTTCAGGAGCATCCAATTTAGCCGACGACTCTTTATCTCTGACGCTTGGTCTCCGTGGTTTCGCCTCCAGGCAGGAAAGCGGTGGAAAATTAACTCATTTTCTACGTTTTCCCATGGCGATCATGTGTTGAGCCGTTACAGCCCACAATACAGCAACGGTTTACCATGGTTGTAATCAAGTTAAGGGGAAATTAATCAAATTAAAACACGGCTGAGAGGGAGTACAGTATGCGGTAGTCATAGGCAGTAATCTGAGCCGCGGTAAAAGAGGCATTCAAGATGGCGGCGACGCAAAGTGGTTACGTCATGACGACCAAGCCCTATTATTACACTTTAGATCATTGCAGTGCCACCAAACTTGTAGCACTTGTAGCACAGCACAGAATGCAGGCTGTGGGGATCAAACTGGGTACTTGCAACCTTCTCAGAGCACAAGCGCACTGCTATAACCACTAATATATTAGCCTACACAGCCCCTTGGGCAGGGGCGGATCTAGAAAAATATTTATGGGGTGGCAAGAGGGGGGCAGGAATTTTTTAGGGGTGGCAACATATGGCAATTGGTTTACACTGAATTTAATCACAGTTATCACAGTTTGGTGAGAATAGTATGTACAGTACTAGTGATTCATGTGAAGCAGTTCATATTAGAAATACATCGTACAATGTGATCTCACTTAATAGGAGATAGAAGAATGATTACACTACTTCTAGAGGGGCCTTACGACAGGAAAGGTATTAAGGTAAGACACAGGTGCTGAGTCGCAGATGTGTGAGATTGACTGTCAGAGAGGCAGCTTTGCAGCATTTG
>NW_015150814.1:640229-648648 GCF_000732505.1 Cyprinodon variegatus
ACGTTCGCCCAAAATATGAACGAGTTCATGAACTTTCGTTCAATGAACGCGTTCAGGCACAACACTGCAAATAACCACATTTATTTTCCACGAGAGGTATATTTAAACGTTTTTATATCATTAATATAAGAACCCAAGTTCCATTGGTCGTATTTTAATCAGTTTTCTTCGTTGATATGCAGGGGAACAGAGCGATGCGCGCTCCCGCGACTGGGGATGCATATCTCGGCAGGCATGCATTTTTGGGCATAACACCTGTTGCCTCCTCGCGGTTCGCTGCGGCGGCTGGAAGCGTTTTTCATTAACGTAACCCAAACTGCAGGCACCAGGATAATAAAAGAAAACACACTATGTCGGCAGGTTTCAGCATTTTCAGTTAATTTAGGCGTTAATAAACTGTTTAAGATGAGTGATCATAGCGCTCTGTGTCATCAGCGATGTGTCTCTCTCCCTGCCAGCTCCCAGATCAGCATCTCTGATTGGTTGACGCGGCGCGTCGAGCAGCAAAAATTAAATCTTTCAATCTCGAGCAACAGCGCATTTGCGGCACGTCAGCTGACTTTGCATGTAAACTCGCTGCTCCTGCTGCGCCTGCTGCGTTGGGCACTTTTAAGAGGTTATACGGAAATTCACAAGCTTTTCTAGTGGGTATACGGCGTATACCCGCGTATCACATAGACTACACCACTGCCCCTACCTGTCGTTATGTCTACTACTGTTACATGCAATGACCAATTGGGACACCACTACCCTCATGGGCACATGCCAAAACTAGGGGAAGGGCTAAAAAGTAGGGCTATATCTTTGCTTATTGCATATTATAGATGTTAAGGAGAAGAAACTGCAGTAAAGCTGTTATATACAGACTAAGTGGATGAGGCAGCTCAATTTAACTGTAAAACCAAAAACTGAAGTTGCATGAACTGAATAAAAATCTATAAAAATACGCAAATGGGTTAAAAACTCATTTTGAAGCAGTTCTCTGATATCAGCAAGGCTCTGAATTAATATAGCTGCTTATGAAAATAGCAAGATAAAGAACTACGGTAATATGCTGTATCCAACGTTTACCTCAGAGGTCTGGGATGTTTTTGCTGCTGCTGCTTATTAAAAAAACAAAACACTGAAGGATCAGGTTTGTTGATTATTGTTTAAATGCGGGACATAAAGAGGTTTAGTTTGCACTTCAGCCATTCATTGGCGACTCAGATGGATGATTGGCTGCTTTGCTGCAATAAGCAGCGGATCAGCAGTATTAATTTAGCTGAATCTAGTGGAATCTATTAGTTCTGGGGAATTTGAAGTGAATGTGCAAATAGAGCTGACACTATCAGCTGGCTGCACACCTGGAGACAGCGAGAGAGGATGGCTGAGAGAGAAACAGCAGAAGCTAGGAGAGAGAGCGGTGAGATGATGCCTAATGTGGTGTGTAATGCTGTTTTTCTATCTGTGATTGGCTCCATTTAACCCCAAGTAACCCACTCCCTCAACCCCCCACTCTTCAGCAGCCAGCTGGATGACTGGCTGAGCTGCTGCCAACTTATAGGTCGTACATATCGTGAGTGGATAAGTGTCCTTTTCCCGCTCTCTGCTGCTGCTTTTTGAAAAACACCTCACCTTATCTATCCCTCCCCACTTAGCGGTACCTGTGCTGCCTCAGCTGCATGCGCTGTGACTCAGCACAAAGTGGAGGACAGAAAGTGGGAGCGGTATGAAAAATAAACAGACGTTACCCAATCAAATAAGGATCATCACAGGAGACCATCCTAATGCACGCATCCTCAACATTTATTTCAGAGGAATATCCCTGAAAATGAAGGTGATTTAACATCCTCTATGCTGTACTGATCATTCATAGCTCCATGTTAACTGCTCTCAAGAAGAAAGGGATTTAATTTTAAAGCTATCGTGGAAACGCACTCAGCCGGAGGGAGGGGAAAACAGAGCCACTGTGTCATGAGATTTTTGTTCTGCTCGCTGGCAACATTAAATACTGCTTTTAGCAGCTGATTTGTGGGAACATTCAAACAAATGGAGGGAATGAGGATCTGAGTCCATGGCATGCCACACATGAACTGACACTGCTGGCTAGTGGAGCTAGCAAGGAAGCAGCTTAATGCATCTCCAGGGAAAGAATGTAATCCATTTCAAACGCTTATTTCAACTTTAAGTAAGTAGAATGGGAGGCAGATCTTTTTAGTTATCAGGCTCCTCTCCTGTGGAACCGACTGCCAGGCTCGGACTGGGAACTATTTTCAGCCCTGGCATTTTTTCATCTACACCGGCCTCTTATGAACACATACTAGGTCTACAGCGTAAGCCAGTGTCTTGTAAAAACACCAAAATAAAACAATACAATATAGAGACAGAAAGGTAGTTATTCAAGAGTAAATCCATGAAAGCTCAGCGGTGTGTCAGCGTTCACTGCAGGTCTAGGTGGCATGTGGGCAACGAAATGGAATAATGTAAACAGATAGAAAACCCCATCATGCAACGCAACATATTTATATAATATAAAAGGAACGTTGTAGTTTGGTTTAAAGAAAGCATTTCAGTTTTATTATAGTTTAGTTTGTTGCAAAGATTTTATATAGTTTGAAGAAATAGGAAAATTATAAGAAAAGAAAATTATAAGAAAATTACACCATATGCCAACCGTCACAAGAATGTGCGTGATGAGGAAGAGCTATATAGACTGCATGCATCATTTAGGTAGTTAACATTGGATTACTTCTTGAGCTTCTTGAGTGTGAGGGATTGCTGAAGATTCAATGAGTCGATGCAATCAGGTGGTTTTCAACTTTAGGGAAAAAAGGCATACAGACAGACAGTCACTGTTCTTCAACTCTATAGTCAGAGAGGCCTGGCTTTGAAGAATCAATGTCCCAAATATAAAATTAGATTTTTGCATAGTAAAGCATAAGTTACAAAGGTCATGTATTCATTGGCCATGGCCTCTTGTTGTTATATTTATCAACAATAGACAGTTATTTGCAGCATATTTGTATTTCAACATCATAACTGCTTTTTTCAGTTGCCTTTCAGGGCAGAAAATATAACATGAAAAAAAAAACTTTTGGGTGGAAGTGAGGCCTGGATGTTTACCTCAGGTGGGTCCACAGACTGTGACAAGGAAGTTGCTTCTCAATCTTATAAACCACAGGTTACGGATTACCAGACCGCAGCTTTTCCCAACCTCAGCCAGTTCATTAACAACTCAATCTTTTCAAGAAGGTTGAAAATAAATACTGCTCTCTGCATCATCGTCCGCCATGGTTGTTGCTTTTATTCCTGCTTCAAGACACAGAATAGTCACCTTTGTTGAGTATTAATGGCGTTCAGGATGGATGAATGCGACCTGGCCGTTCAGAAACAGGTCGCATTTGAAAAGATCAGATTCATATCGGAATTAGGACCACAGAACCGAGTGGCCTGGGTCGCATTGGAAAAAATCGGATCTGTGTCGTTCAGACAGCCATGAAAAGATCAGATCCAGGTGGCATATGGGCAAAACAATCGGGTATGGGTAACTTCAGGCTGCTGTGTGAACGTTGCCTTAGTTATGTCTGATCTTTAAAGACTGCTGTAAAGCGGCGCCCTGGGTTACATGACCATTAAGTTACGTATCCAACCATTTGAAGAGTTTTTATAAATAGAGCGGCCAAACAAGAGAATAAATATGTGCTGAATGGTGACCTGAAAACTCATTTCAAGTATTTCAAAGTGAGCAAATACTGGAGATCAAAAATTAGATTCTACTGTCTAATTGAGGATGTTTGCAATAAAAGGGAGATTTTATGTCTTCACTTCATAGTTTGCTAAAGGTTAGGTTTAGGACACAGGTTAGATTTGAGTTTGGTTTAAGGTTAGGGTGAGGTGTGCACTGGTAGGTTTAGGGATTTAGTCTGGGCTAGGGTACAGAAAGGGTAGAAAATTATTAAACACAATGCAAGTCAATGGGAGACAATGCATGGCCCTCTCTACACATAGCAAACAATGAATGTGTGTGTGCTACATGTTCCTCAGACAGACTGAGAGATGTGTTTAGTAAAATAAGACATCAAATATTCTGCCTGGCAGCTTCCCGCTGTGATGTGTCTCCACTCTCCAAGAGGAGTATTTTAAGAGCTAATATATTTCCATTTGTCTTCTTCTTTTTCTGTCTCTATTAGCTAAAATGACACAGTGTTTTTGCCTCTAATTCCCAGCCTGCTGCCGATCCTTCACTGCTGCTCCTCCCTTCCTCTCTCCCTTTCCGAGTAGAGCCCTCTAACCAGGAGTGATTTGATTACCCTGCGCCGCTACGGTCCCTCGTTGTTATCAGCCTTCATAAATGTTTAAGGACCATTAAGGAGACGCAAAGAGAGCAGACGGACAGAGGGGATATCTTAATGCCTAAATGACCATTACCCCTCTCCATTTACAGATTAAAAGCTTTATTTTGTTTACTCCGCCTACTACTCATCATCCCCTTGCTTATCCCTCTTGCAGCATGTGTCCTTTGGGGATCTACGGAATGACTTTATGTTGAGGAAGATCAGAGTGAAGAAGCTGTAATACACAGGAGAGCAGAGATGCTAACAGACTCGTTCACTTTCAGCTTTCGTTGGTTTTCTGACCTGCTTCCAGGGTTTGATGTGTATTATGCTCATACAGAACACCCTTCGGAGCATGACAGGTCATCATTTGCTTTGGATCATATGTTTACCTTCATTTCTGAGATAATAGTGTAGCAGCTGGCAAACACAGGGAAATTCTGAGCCATGTCTCCATCTTCAGCTGTCTGCGGGGATCAGCTCTCCTGATGGTTACCAAACCAGAGAACCTGACTTTATGGTAGAAATTTGATGTTTAGCTCAGAGTTTCTCAATACTGTAATCTGAAATGACATGTGGACGCAGAAAGATGAAATGAAAAGCTTTTAGCAGAAAACCTTCAGGTGTGACAAAAATGTTCGCAATTGATTTAAATCACCGAAGAAAGATTTGTTTTGGATTAACTCACATAATGAGTTTGCACACCTGCACTGCTCCCATCCAATCTTTATATTTCTGCCAAGATCTCCCCTCAACACGGGCTGAATGGTTGGATGTGCTGCATGTATCGAGTTTGATCAAACTCAGGATCAATGTTCTGAGGATCTGTGGATTTCCTGGTGGGATTAATTGACGCTGAAATGGCCCAAAGAATTTCAATTCAGTTTATATCTATAGCACCAATTCACAACACGTGTCATCTCAGATCACTTCACAGAGACAATTAAACTAGATCACACACACAGATTGATTCAGAGTTTGAACCAATCTAAGTGTAAAGAAAGATTGCATCGACTTATTGACTGCTCAGCCATTCCTAAGACCAAGCATGATTGCAACAGGAAGAAAACCTCCAGCAGAACCAGAACCAGGCTCAGTGTGAAAAAACCGGTCCCTATGTCCTCCAGCAGTCTAAGCCCATAGCAGCATAACTACAGTAGCAGCCATTCAAAATGGCCCTTCCCAGTAAAACGCCAGCGGAATGGCAGCGATATCCCTTCCAAAAGCCACTGGCCTTCTCCTGGGTGTGCATAGTTTTTTACTCTGACTCCACCGTTTCACTGAATTACAGGGTCTGACCAGGAGATTACACTTGTTTTTAGATCTTAAAGTCCACAAATCATGAAAGGAAAAATATTTTAGGTGTTTAAAAAGGAATTGTAAGGGCCAGCCAGGACCAGCCAAGGACCAGCCAAAGACCAGCCAAGGACCAACCAAGGACCAACCAAGACCCAGCCAAGAACCAGCCAAGGGACAGCCAAAGACCAGCCAAGGGACAGCCAAAGACCAGCCCAGAACCAGCCAAGAACCAGCCAAGACCCAGCCAAGAACCAGCCAAGAACCAGCTAAGTACCAGCCAAGAACCAGCCAAGACTCAGCCAAGAACCAGCCAAGGACCAGCCAAAGACCAGCCAAGGACCAGCCAAAGACCAGCCAAAGACCAGTCAATGACCAGCCAAAGACCAGCCAAGGACCAGCCAAGGACCAGCCATGGACCAACCAAGGACCAGCCAAGACCCAGCCAAGAACCAGCCAAGGACCAGCCAAGGACGCAGGTTCTTACACAAGGATCCCTGTTGTGGATTTGAGCTCTGCTTTCAATCCAATCATCTTAGCTCTGCTTTAGGAGAAGCTCTCCCAGCTGAGTTTTTCTTACTCCAACCGTAGATGGATTACAGACTTACTTCCTGTTTGACAAGAAACAACAACCGAAACCGGAAAAAAAAGGCCCCAAAAACCAAGTTGGCAGCAACGGGTCCCCCCAAGGCCGCAGTTTTTTCTCCTCTACTCTTCCCCCTGTACACTAACAGCTGCACCTCCAGTCATCAGTCTGTTAAGCTTCTGAAGTTTGACAGAAACCCCTCTCATGAGACTTCTCATCACCATCTCTGACCACGCCTTCAGGTGGGAGGTTGAACATCTGGTGACCTGGTGCAGGGAGAACAAACTAGAGCTCAACACTCTAAAAACAGTGGAGATGGTTGTGAACTTCAGGAAGAACTCAGCCCCAGCTACCCCCATCACCCTCTGGGACTCCACCATTGACACTATGAAGTCTTTCTGCTTCCTGGGAACTATCATCTCACAGTACCTAAAGTGGGAGCTGAACATTAACTCCCTCACCAAGAAAGCCCAGCAGAGGATGTACTTCCTGCGGCAGCAGAAAAACTTCAATCTGCCAAGGACAATGATGGTGCACTTGTACTCCTCCATCATTGACTCCATCCTCACCTCCTCCATCAACATCTGGTACACTAGTGCCACCGGCAAGGCCAAGGGCAGACTGCAGTGTGTCATCCGGTCTGCAGAGAAGG
This sequence comes from Cyprinodon variegatus, assembly GCF_000732505.1. NCBI lineage: Eukaryota > Metazoa > Chordata > Actinopteri > Cyprinodontiformes > Cyprinodontidae > Cyprinodon > Cyprinodon variegatus. The sequence goes on from NW_015150814.1 coordinate 647,080, forward strand.
CGATTGGCTGCAATCTTCCACCTTTTCAGAATGCGTACGCCTCCAGGACTCTGAGGCATGCAGGGAAGATTGTGGCTGATCCCTTGCACCCCAGCCACAAACTATCTCAGTCACATCCCTATGGCAGGAGGCTGCGGTCCATCAGGACCAAAACCTCATGTCACAAAACCAGTTTCTTCCTATCCGCTACCAGCCTTTACAACAAGGCCCAGAGACCCCAGTGACACTGACACTGCCTCTCTCCGTGCCCTGTTCAGGATCTGGAAGCTAAAGCTACGTAGCATCAACAGTTTTTGTAGTATATAGCTATAGTATATACTATATATTGTATACAGTATAATGTATGTTTTGTATTGCAAAAAGCTATAGATTGTGTATTCTGTATATATAATTTGTCTGCGCCATCTGCACCAACTCAAATTCCTTGTTAGTGCAGAACTACTGGCAATAAACTTGATTCTGATAACTAAAAGATCTGCCTCCCATTCTACTTTTAGAAATTCTAGGAACCACTAGTAAACCTGCAGATTGAGAGCGAAGCAGTGGCGGCTGGTCAATTGAGGGACCGCCCTACCCATCCAATGACCCTTATTAAGACATGAAAAAATAGTGTAATTTCTCCTGTTATAGGAGAGATAGAATTACAATAGTCCAGCCTTAAAGTAACAAATGCATGGACTAGTTTCTGAGGAAAACCCTTGGAGGGGGAGATTTCTTTTGCAATATTTTGTAGATGAAAAGAGGAAATTCTAGAAACCTCTTTGATATGGGATTTTAATGACAGGTCCTGTCAAAAATAACACCAAGATTTTTTACCTAATTATGTGAGATCAGTTTAATCCAATTAAATATTGAACTAGAGGCCAGGAGACTCCCCAGATCTTAAATGGAACCTGTTTTCAGTCCTTAAACACAGAAGGAAAAGGAGAAAGTATCCAGAAAGTATCCACCCCCTTTAATTCTATTCTACTATTTCTATTTCTGACTCTCCAAATATAGTCATTGATGTCCTCTCCATCCTGCTATGTCAGTAGGGACTCCGAGGACATCAAGAACATCAGGTGATCGGAGTTGCTGCGTGATCCGTCATTAGCGCAGCAAAAATACACCCAGATGACCACTGGTTGTGTTTTATAAAAATAGACAGATGTTACTTATTTCTTTCACTACTTTTCACTTCTTTTGCTGAAAGAATAAATGTTTATAAAAGCTTACATCACCATGTCACCAGGTGATTATGAACCAATTCAAGCACTGAGGAAATGCTTAGAAGAAATCAATGCCTGGATGTGCCAGAATTCTCTTCAACTGAATAAAAACCAAACTGAAGTAATAATCTTTGGACCAATAGAGGAGAGATCTAAAGTTAGCACACAGCTTCAGTGGCTTCAGCCAGTAACCACTGATCAGGCCTGAAATCTAGGTTTAGGGCTGGATTCAGACTTGAACCTCCAAAAGCATTTAAAGACAATTACAAGGTTGGCTTTCTATCACCTGAAGAACACAGCTGATCCAGAACGCTGCTGCCCGTGTCCTCACTAAGACTAAGAAAGTAGAGCACATCACCCC
>NW_015150814.1:648875-657302 GCF_000732505.1 Cyprinodon variegatus
TCAGAAAACTGTAAAAGTGTGGAAAGTCTGACTTCCTTTAAAGACTAAAACACATTTGTTTAGGATTGCCTTCCACTGTTCTAGTTAAACAGTTCAACTGAAACATCATTAGTTCAACTTTTTATTTTCTTTAGTCCAACTGTTTTTAATGTTCTTTTTTGTTTCTGCATTTTTTCCCTACTTGCTTTGATTCTGTTTTATTTTCCTATGTTTTAATCATTTGAAGCACTTTGCATTGTCTTTGTACTGAATTGTGCTATACAAATAACTTTGCTTTGCCTTATCAGGCTCAGCAAATGTTTATAGAAATGGCCAAAACACAGTCACTTGGTGTTTCATCCACACACCTTTCAAATGGGTCTATTAAATTTCTAAAGAATGTTTCAAAACTACTTTTTCACAATTACTTTTTGTTTTATAGCTGTCTAAACAAATAAAATAAGATTTAAAATTCCACCTGACATGTGTGGCTTTGCGGGAGTAATGCAACAGCAGGTATTAGTTTTTAGCCCCGTCCCCTAATGGCAGACATCATTGGAAGCTAGAGGCTCAGACCTTTCCAAGTAGGGGTCGTAGGTCATTGTGCGACCATTTCAGGTAACCGGCATGCGTTTCATAAGCTTGCTCTGTTATTCTTATTTTCTATTCAGTTTGGTGATATTATTGGTAAATTAAATGGCTAAATCTTAGGAGCAAAGGCTTTGCCTTTTGCAGAAGTTCACCAATAATGGAAATAGGTATATTTGCCTGACCAGATTGCCTTTTATGAGTAGATAAAATGCATTTTTGCATAATTTGGCCACTTTTTGCACCAATGTGCCAAAATCACATTTCCTCCTAGCACACTGCCCACTGAAACCTTTGTGAAACAAATATGCTTTAACTTATTCAGTCCAACTTTGCTTAAATTATAGTCAAGATGTGGATCTATAAAGTCTGGCGGTTCATCCAGAGCTTCAAATGGGCTTTCATGGTGTTTCGTAGTGTTTATTTTGGAAAAAATGTTTGCGAGGCTAAAGTTTTTTCGATCCTTTCTTTGTTTAATCACCGATAAATCAGGTATGGTGAGATTTAAAGTAGTGGTTCCACCTGAAAAATATTCCTGAATGTCTTTCTGTCACACAAATACAGACAATTGTATTTCCAATATAGAGTTTGGGAGCTAAACTTGCTTTAATTCATATATGTAATTTAAGGCGGAACTTGTGGTTAAAAGACAACACTGACAGTCTAATTGTTTAAATAGAGGAGAGGAATGAGATAAAAAAGGGAAAATTATTTGCTCTAAAGTGAGTGGGAAAATAGGGTGAGGGGAGTTTCTTTGTGTTGAGGAGTGATCTGATATGTGGACAGACAGTAAGTAGGCTGGAGATGGACCCCTGAGCTCGGAAGGACTCATAGTGTAGACATGGACAGCATTACTGTCTGGTTTGGAGAGTGCACCCATACTCGCTGACATATACAGAAACGTGGCCACATTCATATGCACCGACTCTTTGCAGAAAACACACACACACAGCAGTTTGCTGAGCAGCAGTGGTCTGGTCCTGATTTTTGCCAGCGGGGAGGAAACTTGCCTGATTATTTAATAGGCCTCACAATGAAGCGCACATAGAGCTGCGTGTGTGTTTGCTCAAGCACTTCAGATTGTGTGAAGAGTGCCGCAGTTCTCGCACACAGACCTCCGAACTCGACTCTCAATGGCTCATCTGGTGAGCGGGGGGCCTAAAAGTTAAGTTAATAACCCATGCCATATAAATAAATGCTCACTTGACTACATTTCATCAGAAATTGCTACGACGAATTAGTGATTCAACAGAGACGATCTTTAGAAAAGCTTTTGCATTTGCTCCTCCAAACACCTGGGGCTCTATCGTGGCGAATCAATGACGCAGAGCGCAAGAGCACAGGGTGTGGAGAGTGATTAGTGGTAATTTTTGTGGCCTAAGGTGCTCAGCAAATAACTGCAGCAGAGGTGCAAACAGCTTGAGATTAGTCAGAATACATTAACAACTAGGCTGCTGATGACCAAACAGTTCTCTTCTTTATCTAATATTTTCCATGATTGTATGAGCCCTCTTTGAAATTGTGAGAAAGCCAGAGTCTTTGTGCAGAGGGAAGAGCAGCATTGTCGCAGCGCATTAAATGCATTATCTGTGGATGAGACACATTCAGTTTCAGTCATTTTGTTGTCAGGGGAGAAGTGCTGCTCGGTACAGAAAGCAGCTCTTGATCAAGGCTGAGCTCAGTGCTGGACCTCAGGACACCATGCAGCGTGCTACATGATAAAGACCAACGGGTTAAGATGTGTGGAAGAATATTTTTCCTTGGCCTATTTGTGAGATAAAGTAGTTTGAGCGTGCCTTTTTTCTGCTTAAATAGAGGTGATTGTTTAGAAGTCTTGTAACAGTCTCTATGCTGGAGTTAAGTTATGGAGTTTAGAGTAGGGTTGACAGACAGCAGTTGCCTCCCTACTCTGACTGTTTATCTGGCTAAAATTTATGTCCTTGATGAATTGAAGTGTTTTTTTCTTGGGAATAACCAAATATTCATTTGTGAGAAAGTTCTTTCCAGGGATAGTTCCAGGGGAGAGTGTATGTATTGGGTATTGCTGTATAAATGTATGTACTGAGCTTTTCCCAGGGAGAGCTCTATCTCTCCTTTTAAGGACATAGAAATAAATGTGAACATTCTCCTGCAAGAGCCTCTCCTTCCTCCTCAAGTCTACAAATGTTTTAAAAACATAGTTTTAATAGTTTTCTTTCTGCTCACAGGATAGTTTCTGGTTTTACAGGTCCAACATGAAATGTGGTGGACAGAAGAAGACAATGCAGCATTCAGTCTCATTGGGTAGAACACCCGCTAAAGGTTAGCTTAGCTGTTTTACTAGGATTACCTCAGTGTTTGCTTCTTGTCAGTGTGGAGCTGAACTTATAGTTTGAAGAACTTGAATTCATTGGAGAGAGGTGATAATTTGGGAAAGAACAAAATGGACAGTTAGGAATCCCACAACAGAGTGTGTAACATCTTTGGACCGGCTCTATTGATGATGCTTTGGTTCGATGTCAGATGTGTGCAAATTATCCATCCATCCGTCCGTCCGTCCGTCCATGCATTGTCAAGCTTATCCCAAGTGGTTTGGCGAGGGGTGCCGGTGTCTATCTCCAGCTGTCTACGGGCGAGAGGTGGGGTCCACCTTGGACAGCTTGCCAGTCCATCGCAGGGCAAATTATACAATACCTGTTAATTATGAATGCTTTCAGAAAATCCAAAAGGATTCCACGTGTGTGTTGTATTTTATCCACAAGAACTTATGCACAATGGAAAAGACTTGCAAACAGGGCTACTGGTGTTTAAGTGAGGAAACTGTTTATTGCTGGCAGTTTCAGAGTCACTCTAAAAGATGAAGCATAATAATAATAACTAGTACTGTATCATACAATTAACCATGTAAATTGCTACAAATCAATGTAAACACAAAATAAAGGATAAAAATTACAAAAGTTACTTTTAAAAAATATAATGTCAGTTATAATCCTGGGTACATGTAAAGTCCTATAAAGCTGACTGTACCTGTATCCAGTGGTGTCAAAAGTTCACACATTTGTTACTTAGAACAAGAAGTAGAAGTATAAATACTGCAGTTTAAAAACACTCTGGTAAAAGTTGAAGTATCAACTTGACCTCTTTACTCAAGTAAAAGTGAATAAGTATGTGCTGCAAAAACTTCTTAAAGCATATAAGTATAAAGTAACCTTAAAAAAACAGCCAGGTGCCACTATATGAACTGAAAACTCAATTTTTCGACTATTTCTATAAATTCTTTGAGATAGGGCCATGGATGAGGGAGGTCTGGTTGGTCTCCGTCTCCCGATACGCTCTCGCCTGTGTTCGACCTTTCAGACATTTCAACATCTTTTTCTGAATCCCACATTGTAGCATGGCATAGACAATTCACGTTAGCAGTTTGAAGAACACCTGCTTGCTTCTGATGATTTCCTTTAGCTAACCAATGAGTGTTTGCGTTCTATGACTCATCCAATCACACTAGTTTTCACTAGATGTGGATGGAGTTAATGATCTACATTGGATGGCGCACATGACGTGAAATAAATATTTAAAAACATTAAACCGAAGCCAAGAGTAACGAGTAACGTTTGTTTTAAAACTGTAAGGAATAGAAAGTACAGAAACTTGTGTGAAAATGTAATAAGTAGAAGTCAGAAGTAAGAAGAAAAATAAGTAATGGAGTAAAGTATAGATACCTAAAAAGTGTACTTAAGTACACTTTTTAGCATCAAGCATCGAGCCGGACAGTGAAAGAACAAACACATTGATCTGTGAACTTTAAAATCCTGAGGTTTCATTGTACAGTTTGAACTGTAGTTGATTACAATTGAAAATATTGTACAGTGTATGTCCGGCTTAACTAGATCATCTCCAACAGTTGCAATGTTCAATAAACTTTTGTACTTTTCATTTCCTTCTCACCTGAGAGTCCTTCGCTTAATGTGGGTCAAAAGGCAAGATAAAAGGACAAACTGCATGAGAATCCAGTTAAACATCAGGTGCAGCTGATGCGGACCATTTGGGTCAGACTTTCAACTTTAGGTCTTTTGTTACCCAGAAGATCAGAGATGCACTGGTTGAACTGAGGAGATTTATGTGTGAGTATGACATGGTGGCATACTGCTAAATATCTTTCCAGTGTGTTAGGCTACTCAATAATCTGGAGTAGAGAGGCTCCCCTCTCCCTGCTATTAGCCCTGTGCGGTTATCTGGTGCTGCGTTGTCAGCAGGACCAGTCCACCAGAGGCTACAAATCACTGGCAGCATAGTGCAGACTGTTAGGAACTTCAAAGGAATTCAGTTTGTTTTTTTAAGTGATTTTATGCTTATTTTAGAGCTGCAAATCCTCCCGCCGACACCAACAACCTCCCACACCAGAAGATGGTCGACCCCCTTTATTTTAAGCCATTATTTAGATCATGGTGGGCGTATTTTAAAACCATTCCATGCCTTAATGACTAATGATGAACTCTTCTTCTGTTGTTTTTAAGAAACTCCACATTTATGATCAGTTCAGGCAGTTTAGCAGACCGGGAAGAGTTTAAAGCAGAGGTTGTGGTTCTAGGAAGCTGTATTGACTGAGCATCTCTTTGTGCTGCTATTTGTGTGCCATCATCCACTGAACTCTTAGATATCAGTGCTTTCATCAGTCCCACACTGACAAGCTCTATTAAAAACCCCCTTGGACTCATTCTCATCACAGTCTGACGGGAGTAGCTCCCCTGGCAGGCAGGATGACGAGATGGAAGCTGGTGGAGTTTACACCAATCTAATTTTCGTCTTTATTTTCCTTTTCTTTGCTTGTTTTATTTACTGCATTAAGTCTGGGGAAACATATAAGTTCTCTGCTACCTATTAGTAGGCGCAGGAGATATTTTACAGCTGCGAATGGATTGAGCTGAGCAGGATTCTGTCTCTTTCTCTCAGGCGGAGTTTTAGTGTGCTTAGTGCAGGCGTGAAGGTGTTGTCACGGAGGCTTGAATCTTGCTGCATCAGGCCGTTTGTTTAGGTTACAATCTGTCCCATACTTAAAACTACTGCCTGAAGGAAAATCAATCTGCCTGTAAAGTCGAATCAAATTACCGCATTCCCTGCATGTCGTACATATGCATCATTATGTACGTGCATGCTTATTACCGCCGCCATATGTCGGGGCACACATCATCCCGTTGTTGCTGGTGACTTGATAAATGCAGGCTTTTCCAGAAGCGTAGAAATGTTTTCTTTTCATTATCCATCTGCTCTCCAGCGTGCCGCGCTGCCGTTAGGGAAGCTGCTCCGTCTCGTTGTTCTGGGAATGTGTTGCTCTTAAACAGCATCAGTCCCCATATGTGAAATCCTGCTAGTGTCGAACCACAGAGCAGAAATTTATAGTCTGAGAGGGTTGTTTTCTTTACACAAATCCTATTTTCACTTATATTAAACCACTGAATATTTTCATAATCAAAATTTGATTTATTTTGGATCTATTTCAGCACAATCTAACTTACTCTCTCTGCCAGAATGCAAATTACAATATTTCATTTTTTTAAAGCAGAAAAGAAACAGTCTTGTGATTTCTATTAATTATCAAAGGCGCAGTCAAAATTAAAATGACAGTATGAAAGAAATATAACAAAAAAGTGACAGACTGGTGACCTTTCTAGGGGGGTTTCACCCAAAGACAGTTGGAAGTAGAGGATGGATGGATGGATGGACGGACGAACGGACGGACGGACGGACGGACAGATAGATGGACAGATGCAGGCTAACTGAGAGCTTTGCTAGTGTCTGGGAAAACACAGCCTTTATATAAGGCATCTATCTGTTTCTAATGTTAAAGGTTAGATTCCTAATGGTTCTTCCATTGTGAGCTTTCTCTATAGCCTGCACGGTTTTATTATTCAAAATGCTTTTATTCCTTTTCATTGGTTCTCGTCTGCTGCTGAATGTCCACTTTAGGTTGTTGACCTGCTGAAAGACTCCAGATCTTTGATTCTACTACTGTAACTGGGTCAGTTATTTCCTTTGGAAAATGCCTGGATGATCCCTTGAACCAACTTTTCCTTCTATATTTTATTGCCTTTAAAGCAAGTTTGGAAGCAGATCAAATTGATGAAAGGTTGTTTTTGTCATAAAAAAATTCTGTGGGTGTTTTCCTGGAGAATACCAATATTCATATAGTACATCTATGGAGGAACAAAGATTAACTTTTGCAGACAATCTATTTATAGATTAGGTATTTAAGTAATTATAGAGTAGGAATTGTTAAACAATTATGATATAGTTATTGCTAGTAGGGGTGGCTAATATTAAATAATATATGGACTTTCTTTATGAATACTCGCCCAACCGGCTGTGTGTTAGAACGACAACTGAAAGTGTGAATAGAGCTTAAATCATGGTCAGACAGATAGCTTTGCACAAATATGGATTCAATTCAAAAGACACAAGCGTGGCTTTCTGTGGTTGGTGGCGTCTTGGCGTTTGTGTGGCGGTGTTTACCTTTCTTGCTACCTTCCTTCCTTCCTTTCGTTGCTAGCATGGGCCCTAAGAAGAATCCAGCCTTGGAGAATTTTGAGGAGATTAGGAAAGTGCCATTCGACTCAAGTAAAAGTCTATTCTGGACCTGGTTGAAGAGGTGAAGGCTTTAGGACCGCTGAATGAGGAAAAGGACAAACGGATGGTAGTTGGAAGTCCGAGTGGCTGACTGGAGAAGAACACCAGAATTAATTATGTGATCATCACTGGACTGCATGTGACGCTCCGCTCTTATGCCGGCGCGGTGGCAGGGCCCTGTCCGGCTGGTGAGCCGTCACCCGACGAGACGAAGTCCACGGAGGAACAGGTGGCATTGTTCCTCGTGTCTAAGGGGATTAAGCTGGACCGTGACTCCGTGGAAGTGTGCAACCTGCTCCAGAGATGAGGGAACAATGACAGAGTGGCGATTATTATGAGGTTCAGTAACAGGAAACAAAAAACTGCTCTGCTGAAACAGGACAGGTTGCTAAAGGGTTCAGACGGGTTCATTAACGAGCACCTGACCAATAAGAACGCCAACTTCCTGAGAAAGCAGAAGAAGATCCAGTCCTCCTGGACCACGAACTGTAAGGTCTTTATCAGGCTGAATGGAACACCGGAGGAGACGAAGGTTTTGGTCATTCAGGACATCACAGAGCTGGATAAATATGACTGAACTCTCTGAGGAGCCCAGGTGATATCAGCACAACTCACTTTCAACATGTTACAAGTTACAGGACCTGTTTCTTCGTCACTTATGGACACAACACCACCACCTTCTGCGGACACTCTGGTGCACCTCCCCAAGTGGTAGGTGACCGCAGGCAGTGCTGCAGGTAGCGTCGCAGGGAGGAGAGAAAGGAGTCCTCTGATTGGTCAAATCTGCGTCTGCTCTACACTATGCGTATTTCATGTTTGGTACCTTACCAGCTTGTTTTGTTTGTATGACTGTCGTTGTGATAAAAACAATGTGTTTGCCATCAATATTTCCAACACAATTTGGCAAATTCCACATTCTCCAGTAGTCAGCTGTGATGTTTTCCCACATGGCTGGTGTTGGTAATGGCAGAAACTCTGGCTGTAGTGCCGTCCACTGCGCCTGGCACACCTCAGACACTACGCCAGTGCAGAACTCTAGTCTGTAGCTCTGTGTGATGGTCTGTTGGTTTGCATCCGAAGCCAAAACATGCAGCGCCATGGCCAGCCTTTGGGGAACGCTCATGGGTGAACTGCGTGTCTTTCGGCGTTGGATGAGGGATTGTAGACGGCGAAGGAGCTCGTCACACAGACACCCACAATCCTAGCCAGTTTCTGATTGTCTCTCTTGCATTGTGGTGTAAATTGGGCATAAATCAAAAC
>NW_015150814.1:658320-660308 GCF_000732505.1 Cyprinodon variegatus
TACATTTCAACAGCAGAAGTTTCTATCCAAACTTCAACAACATCAAAGACCAGTTTAAAGAGCCAATCAGCATCATAGCATCTCTGAAACATGGAAGGAGCTGATTCTGAGCTGCAGGGTTATGAGTTCAATTACATCATTAGAGAAGGGGAACTGGGGAAAGAGTAGCTGTGGATGCTGACAATAACTAGTAGTATAACGAGTATAAAATTGTAGAAAACATGAACAGAGTGACTAAAGATGCATTTGAGTGTTTAACAGTTCAAATATTTATGGAAAAGTCAGAAAATGTGGTTGTTAGTTGTGTATACAGAGCTGCTGGTTCCAATATGGAAATCTTTAGAGAATGGTTTGAGCAAACAAACACAGTAACATCTCAGAAGGTCTTCTTCATCTTTGGGTACTTTGATATAGATCTACTTCACTCAGATAACCATAAACCTGAGGAGTTCATGAATACCAGGTACAGTTTGAGCCTTTTTACTTAAATCACTGGATATAGATAATAGATAATAGATAATATATTTACTGCTATCAACAGTTTCTTATCCAAAGAACTAAAGTTCACAGAAAGCAGAGTGTTTGTCTTACATATGCTTAATTCAGTGGTTCCTGCCAGCGTTGCCAAGAAGTTTCACCTTTTCAACAGTTGAACATAGAAATGTCTAGTAGAGTTATTGGGTTAACTCCAGTTCGGGAGTAGGGCCACCTCTCAGAGGCGGAGTTAGATGGGGGCCAGGGGTGACCTCAGCAAATCACTGGCCACCCCTACTGTTGTTTCCCTCTAATACAGACAGTGGCAGCAGTATTACTCTCAAGTGAAATATTCTAACTTAGCTAACATTTTAAATTTTGATATGTTAACAGTTACTTGAAAACAAAAACACTGTGGTTAATTATGCTCATCAATATACTAACATTAAAGATGATAAATACAGAATCCATGCTCTTTTCAGAACTAGATATTGTCTAACGGGGTAAAGAGAAAATTATGTCTGTGTTATTCATCTAGATGAATTACTACTTTAATAATAATAATAATCCATTTCATGTAGATATTTGTACATGTAAATACCGATTTTCTGCAGAACGATTATTGATAGAAGTAGGTAATTAATGACAATGAATAAGATGTTTGCCCCATAACTTAAACCTGAAAGAATTTAGTCCACTACACCTTTAATTTAGACAGCATGGATGTTTAAATATATGTCTATTTAATAGAAAAGGTTGTAGGAAATTATAGTTTGTCTTTATTCAGTGAATATGGATGTTGTTCATGTTCCTGTTGTTCAGTGTAGATTGACCCTGAGATTTATCCACTTTCGGCCTCCCCTCAGTAGGGCTGGGTACCGAACTTCGGTTCTTTTATGGTACCGACCGAAATGCTTCGGTTCTACAGAGTATCGAAACATGCCTCGACTTTCGGTACCAAGTTTCGGTGAATGGCTGTAACACTTAAAGTGATTGCATCATCCAGGAAAAATACACAGGTGGTCCCGCCTACAGCCAGGGTTCATGTGCATCTGTTGCGAGCGTCATGGATCCCCTTTAAAAAGCCCCCCAGGTCAAAAGTGCGGCTTCACTTTATTAACACCGATGCCAATAGTGCACAATGCAATACATCGTGCACGGAAACAATTTAAGAGCAGAAAGTTGCGCGGTGTTTGACTGCAAGAAGAGCGGACCGCAGCCGGCGCGACCATCCTCCTCTCAGCAGCCTGTGGGCGGAGCAAAGCCAGAGCGGAGTGAATCATGCTGCTTTCAAACCGAACGCAGCAGGAGCAGGAAAATTGCGTCTGCTGCTTCCTTTTTTGCTGCTTGTACCAGCTTCTGACGCGCGGCTGAAGCAGCTTTGCTGCTCTGGCTCAGTGTTGCCAACTCCTCAGAAAGGAAAGTAGCTACTGTATTGGCTGTGCTAAAAGTCGCTAAAAGTCGCTAAATGACGTCATCCCTAATTTGCATAATCTGCCACAGGAAGTGATGTG
>NW_015150814.1:662133-664498 GCF_000732505.1 Cyprinodon variegatus
TGTGTGTGTGTGTGTGTGTGTGTGTGTGTGTGTGTGTGTGTGTGTCATCGCCTCAATCTCCACGGCAATGATGTCCCATTCAGCCAGGCACCTGCCGGGATAAGAGCTGGGGGAGGAGGAGGAACGGGCTTCACTCAGCGAGGGAAAAAACATGGAGACGGCTGCCGTGCCCCCACCAGGTGCTGGTGGAATGAAAAGAATAAGACTTCCGAAGATCATTCAGCTCCATTTACCTTTTGGGATCACCCGGGGTGCAGCCGCCTAGGTGAGAGACACGTATCCATGGCGATGAATGGTAGACAGTGAAAGGATTGTGCATCTGCTACAGCTGAAAAAAAACAACATTCAGCTAAAGAGACAAAAAGCAGAAAAACATTGTTAGAGTTCAGGGGTTCTTCTGGGGTCCAAAGAGTTGGGGTCAAAGCTGATCCCACTCGGAGGCTGAGGATGAGCGGACTGAAGAGTCGGTTAGCAGCGTAATATTCTGATCTCAGGGTGAGAACGAACGGAGACATGCTGATGAGAAACGATGAGAGTTCGCTTTTTACACCAACCTGCATCAGAGTTTAGCAAAGGAACCTTTAACTGTTACTGGACTGAAGAATGAAAGTGTTTCTGACAGATTGAAGGACATAAGGAACCTGGACCAGAACCAGAGCACACTGATCAAAGATTTAACGGATTAAAAACACCTCATTCAGAGATATTTCAGGCCACATGACCTGGTCTGGGTTTACAGTAAAAACATAGGCAACAACCTTACTCGTATCCTCGCAGTTTGTTACCTAGGAACTAGACGCTACATCCACTGCTAGCTTTGTATAAATAATAACTGTCCCTTAGAAATAGGACCAAACAATTCTACTGGGTTAAAACTGGATGTGTTTAATGTTATCCCTCTTTCCCACTGTCCGAAAAACGCGTTGAAATCCAGGAACAATCAGCTTCTAGTGGCAGTGGTCACAGCTCACTGACGCGTGTCTACTCGGGTCAAACGACCCGGCAAGCGACCTGTGTTAAAATCTCCTCGGCTCTGATCGGCATGCCTTGGGAACACCACAGCCGAGTGGACCCCCTAAATTACATGATACCATTGAACGCAACATACAGACGTCAACACACCGCGCCAGTCACTTCTGATCTAACAAGCAGAATCAACTCTGCTTCCATTGGATAAACATGCAGCAGCTCTGGTGAGAGGGATTCAGACAGATAACAGAGAGAAACAATAAAGCACACTGACTACGCCCTGGCTTCCTTCCATGCTGCTCTCCATTGTTTACTTTCCTGATTTCTGTCACACTGCTGACATCATGAATGCTATCCCAGCATGATGATGTCACCAGACACGCAGTGGCGGAGGGACAAAGGCCACGCAGCTGCCAGCAACGGGTTAGACCATTTTTTTTAGCCAGGGGGAAGGGAACCAGATGATAATTATTAGTGAGTCGACCATATTTGAAAAAAAAAAAAAGTGTTAACCCGTTATTTTCAGTGGGAAAGAGGCTTTCATAGAGTGAAATAATTAGTTTTTAACTAAAATTCCAGCTTTTGTAGTCCATGCGGTGGTAAGTCTAGTGGTAAGTCACCCGTCCACCAAGCAGAAAGGCTGGATTCGTATCCCAGCTGGGAGGAATGAGCTGCCGGTGTGGGTCCTTAGGCTAGAGTGATGGCCCAGTGGTTAGGGCATTGTGCTTGGGCTCCTTAGGTTCTGAGTTCAAGTCCCACTCCCACAGACTGACACTCTGGGTCCCTGAGCAAGACCCTTAACCCCCACACTGCTCCCCGTGGATGCCTCCAGTAAAGCACATTCAAATGAAAATAAATTACTCTAAATTAAAAACACTGATCATTTATTGAACAGGATGTAATAATTTCATATTTAAAATACTTTCATATTGAATTCTGAATATGAGCAGACTTTTCCTTTAACTTCTTTTCAACAACTGTATGTTTTCTACAAGTAGAAAAACTTGTTTTATTTGTCTAAAATCTCTACGAAAGTCCTTAAGATCTTCTATTTGTCCTCCTCTGAAAAAATGAAGGAGAAGCTCTGAGGCTTTTAGTGTCACCTTGTTAATGGCAGCTCAGCCTGTCTCAGAAGGCAGTACTTTCCTTCAACACTCCTTCAAAACACTTTTCTACTTTCAGCTACTTTAGATCCCAGATGAAATGTTAAATAATATATAACAAATATAGGGAATAAACTCCAAAAGAAACGGGTGCATTAGAGATTGTCTGAGTGGCGTTGTCATATGATGACGTCATTGGTAAGGGCGGGGCCCCGAGCAGATCTGGTACCTACAGTAGCAGCCATTCAAAATGGCCCTTCTGATTCCTCTGGTAACAGAACATTTTTATAAGA
>NW_015150814.1:665703-666876 GCF_000732505.1 Cyprinodon variegatus
AAATGCCTTGAGATGACGTGTTGTGAACTGACGCTATAGAAATAAACTGGATTGAATTTTTTTTTTTGGTGAATCAGAAATTGAAAAAAGGAGGAGACGGTCTATCTGTAGGTGTGTGTGTTTGATAGCGTGTGTGTCTTCCTGCACCGATGCTTCAAGACCTACAGAGTGTGAAATGGAGCAGGAAGGTTCAGGCCTGAGCTGCAACTGATTGCAACAAACAAACACACCAACACAGCTCTGTCTCACCTGTCCCCCCCTTACCTTCCTGTTTTTTTTCTACCCTTTTCCTGTTTCCCTACTTTCTTCTCCACCTGTTTTTCTCATTATATCTCTTTTCTCCTGCCCTTCTACACCCTCCACTTCCTCTGTATCGCTCTGTCTGTGCTTTATTCCACCGCTTTATCTGTCTGGATAAAGCTCTCCCTGCTGCGGAGTTTGTTTTTCCTTCGCTCTGCCTTTATCTTCCGTTTGGATGCGGTGTATGTGCAGCAGCTCAGAGAGGGAGGGAGGGAGGGAGGGAGGCAGCATCCCCATGTCAGGCCAGTGATGGATTAGAATACTAAAACACTGGAGAGAGAAAACAGAGATTCTAGACGTTCAAATCTGACAGCAGGGGTGTGTGTGTGTGCTTTTCTGCATGTAGATCCAGTGCGCGCTAATAGAACAATAAAACAGAGCACACACACACTGCTGCTCTGTTCCCCTCTCACCCTGGAGGCTCTCACTCTGTCTCTCTCTCCAAGTTGATTTAACGCTTGGCTTCTCTGCTTGTTTATTTCACTACATGTTAATGTAAATCACCAGTGTCCACTCCCTCCGCCGCCGTCTATTCTCCCCCTGTCCATCCCTCTTGTCTTCCTGCCCCTGGGTCTCTGCCCTGACAACAAAGAGCTGAGACGACAATTAAAGCGAACAACAGGCCGCGGTTAAAGGCCATCGCCTTGCTTCCCGTCGGCCATGTCAATCAGAGGTGTGCTTTTTCCCACTGATCTCAATTAACCCCCACTGCTGGGGGGGGGAGGTAAGGGAGGGGCTGACCCAACTATCTTAATCTATGTAGTGGGAGGATGGAGGGCAGAAGAAACTACACAGCCTGTAAATACTGCAAACCAGAGCGGAGAAGCCTTTGAGCAAGGCAGCTATGCTCAGCCTGCTATCGGCTGGGACTGA
>NW_015150814.1:667787-670319 GCF_000732505.1 Cyprinodon variegatus
TTGGCGCTAGGAGCTTTTTAGAAACCAAAGTGCTAGAGGGGTCTGAAAAGTGGCTAAATATAGCGACTAAAGCGCTAAGTTGGCAACACTGAGACACACTTAATATTATCAGCGTTCTGATGGCAATTTAGGCATACGATTTTAATCAAAAACAAAATTAGTGTGCACAAATAAGGAATAGTTGTATTAATCATACATGTAAACAGAGTTTTATGGGCCCCCCAGGAACGTGGGGGCCTAGGCAGCTGCCTAGTTGGTAAATCCCATTGCTGAAAAATATGAAATACAAATATATGAAATATAAACACACCCGACCCAACTTCATTAACTTAGTAACCACCCACTGATAACTATTATTATGGGCCATAAAACCTTAGTTCCACCAAACAGATCATATGACGTATAAAGAGAAGTATTTTACATGGTCGGTTGATAGAGTGGGTGTTTACCGCTGTAGTCAGGCAGGATCCTCTGTAGCCGTCTTTCTTGCTTCTAGAGGAGCCTTTGATTAAAGACACTGATAGTTTTTACCTGTCTTCTGAGTGGAACGCTAGGAGTTTTTCCTAATGTTCTTCATTTTATTGAGACTTATTGGTAAAATCCACTGTAGACGATCTAGAAGAGTTCCTTGACTTTTTCAGCCTTCTTTAAATCTCTGCTGGTATGGAGACAGTTGGAGTCAGAGATATGATCCTTCAGCCATGTTTCAGGAAAATGCATGATACTGCATTGATATCTGGCTGGGTTTTTGCTAGGGGACAGCGTTCTTCTAACCTGAGAAACATCAGCTGTGTTGCTGCCATCAACACCTTTGGGGTTCAAGGAGACAGAAGAAGGCCAAGCACCAACATCTAGAAACATTCAGCCTCAGCAGATGGCCTCTCACACTGAGCCTGGTTCTGCTGGAGGTTTCGTCCTGTTCAAAGGGAGTTTTTCCTCTCCACTGTTGCTACAAGCATGCTTAGTGTGAGGGATTGCTGAAGAGTCAATGATAGAAAACTTTAAATCAATCTGACTGGATGATCTGGTGAATTGTAAAGTGCCTTGAGATGACGTGATGAATCGAAGCTATAGAAATAAACTGAATTGAATAAACCTGGTTCCTAAAGATCTCCAATTTCCTATAATAAGCGGTAGAAGACATAGCTTGAATTTCCTTCCTCCTGCTCTTTTCAACTCAACTGGGACTGGTGTGAGTATAGTTGGACTGTAATTTCAGCTTTAGAAATCTTAATGAGCCGCTCCCAAGGTATGGTTATTGATAAGAAATGTAAAAAAAAATAAAGATATTGGCAGAAATACTTTTAGCTGCTCAGAATCAAGCACTAGAGGCAAAAACGTCAAATAAACTTTGAGCCACTGATATCCCCCTTTTTTTTTTTTAAAGAAATATTGTTTTTGATGTTCATAATAAAAAAAAAAAAGGAATATCAGAATCAAGATGGCAGAACACCTCAGCACAATTCTTGGTTTTATGATTTTAGGCCCATTCAATGGAAAATGTTCTCTGACTGACATTGAGGACGGTCCATCCTGTAGATTGAAAGTTGAAGGGATTTTTTCATCTTATAATTTTGACTTTATTTAACTGTTTGTTTAACTGAACGTCGTCTGAAAACTTGACTAATGTTTCTGAGTAGAGCTGAGTCAGATTCAAAATGAAGGCCTGCCTCTCACGTTAAATGAATCAAAGCCCTCACCTTCATATTAGGGAACATAGTTAGCTGCAATAATTCTGCATAATATGCTGACAGTGCCCACGCATAACATTATAAATAAACAGCTGGTTACCGTATAAAAAAATCCCCAGTGAAACAAGGAAGGATGAGATAAAACCTCAATAATATACGTTTTATTTCCTAAATGAACTCAATAGAATGAAGGTTAACCACAGTAGGGTCTAGTTTGATCAAGTTCAGGTTTGATTTATGACAGAATATTTTGCTTTTTTTTTAAGAAGAAATAGAACCAAAGAAATGAAATATGAATTAGAATTAAGAAAATCTAAGAATTATTCTTCAACAGAATGCTCTGGAAGGTTAAGTTTGATAGATTCCGATATTTTCCAGCGTCTCGTCCTGCTCTAGGTCTCTTTCATGATCTTGGCACTGATGACTGGCCTCATTACTCATTTCATTCACCTGTCTATCTCTGCCCAGTTTCTCATTACTGTTCATCTGTTCCACCTGCTCTTGCCTCTGTTTAACCAGCCCGCTAACCAGTCATCAGTGCCAGATTCCTCAAGCCTTAGATGGGAGTTCACTAGCGTAACTGTTTGTGTTCAGATTGCCTGATCATTACCCGTTCTGCCTTTAGACCTCTGAGCCTGCCTGCTCCCGTTCTGATCTGTTTGCCTGACCTATCTTCTGCCTGCTTACGACCCTGAAACTGTCTCCTGACCCCGACTTGGATTTCCCTTCAGTAACTGTTTGGATCTCTGATCTTCTGGTTCTGAATCCTGAGCACGTCCTTGACTCTGGCTTTGGCTTCGCTCTCTGGATTATCCTGCCTTCCTTCATCTGATCAGATCTG
>NW_015150814.1:670449-673956 GCF_000732505.1 Cyprinodon variegatus
TAAATGTCAGTCTTGTATATTTCTTGTATATTTGTATATTGCAGAGAGTAAACGTAATTTCATTTCCCTTGTATGTCTTGTACATATGTAGAAAATGACAATAAAAGCTGACTTGACTTGACTGTTACTCCAGATTCAATGTTTTTTAAAACATGCTTTTGAATTATCCCACTGTCTGTCTGCCTCAGACTATTTTAGGAGAGGAAAACTTTCAGTAATAGCTTTATTTCACTGTACTTTTTACTTTCTGCCTATTTCAACCTGAGCTATTGGGAGGTCAGGTGAATGTTTGATAGACAGTGGAAATGATGACTGGAGGAACAGTTATTATTCATGACCTGATCGGTTTCAGGAAGGCTGGGTTTGGGAAGCGGTTTCTACAGCCTGAATATTATTCCTCCCTCCTTCATTCATGACTTTTAGTCAAAGTTCATTTACAGGCCTGGATATCAGCTGAATGCATCACTAAACCTGCCAGGGTCTCAAAGCGTTGATTGGTTTGGGGTTTAATTTTCAAACAGGGTCCTGAGCCTCTGGAACAGCAGCAGGAAGGAGGCCGGCTGACAGCAGGATCCGTGGATCACTGATGGGTTTCTGTAAAGGAGCGGCTCTCTGCAGGAGGCGGGGAGATTCTCCGCAGCTGCAGCCAACAGAAGGTCTGAGGATAAAGGAAGCAAAGTTAAAGAACCTGACCTCCGTCTGGGTTCCTCTTTGTCTCTCCTCCTGCTTTATCCTTTCTATTCTTCTTCTTGCTCTATTTTACTCCTTTGCAGTTTTGTCACTTTTTTGGTAGAATATTTGCTGTCTTGTCTTCTGACCCTCGAGACCCGAGAATCTTTAAAAAATATATTTCCTTAAAATGTTATTTTGAAGGCTAATTGTGTGAAATGAGAAGAGAATGAATCCAGATCTAAGAACATGAATGTTCAGAATAGATTTTACCTCCATCTGTGTAAAATGACGGTATGATAAAAAAAACAAAAACAAAAGAACAGGTTCAGGTTTAAAAAAAATCTAAATCAAAAGGGAGAAATAAATATATAATTATTTTTAAATTGAATCTTTGATGAAATTGGTTTTATAATTAGAGAAATATTTAACTGTAATATTTTTCACTGAAAATAAGCTGCTCTTCTAGAAACGTTAAAATGTTCTTTTCATTTTTTTGTGCTTTCTTTTAAATGTCAGGTTAAAAAAGTATTCTAATTTCATTTTATTCAAATAAAAACAATAACTAATTTTAAATGTTTATTAGCTCAACAATGATCTAATTAAGCAATATGTAAATGAAACATTTCTACAGAACATGGATCTATAAATCCCTGCAGAATAAAACATGAACATCTCGAGTTTCGCCTGAATAAAAGTCATTTCATTTTTTCCCAGACTTTTTTTTCCAGCTTTAATAAATCAACCTGTTTAAGTCGTTTCCTTTGTAAATGTTTGTTCTATTTGATATTAAATACAAATAATTTTATTATTTGTCTTTTATTAAATGTGTGCCTGCATCGATGACTTATCTATCGTTATTTTTAAAGGAAAATTCCGCTCATATTCAGAATTCAAACTTCTGAAATTTCTTTAAATATGAAATTATTCCATCCTGTTCAATAAATGATCAGTGTTTTTAATTCAGAGTAATTTTCATGTGAATGTGCGTTACTGGAGGCATCCATGTTTGTCAAAGAACACTACATCTTTAAACAACAGCCTGCTTCCATTAGTGTTCACAGCCTCCTAAACGCCTTTTAATAGAAATAGAATCATCAGGCCGTCAGTCATTCCTCTCTGGTTCTCTTTCCCTCTTCCTGCCCTCCTCTCTCGATGAAAGTTGATTTCACGCGGAAAAAGAACAGAAATAAAATGGAGTCAGCAATAGATTCATAAGACAGAAAATGGAGAGCCGGTGATTCTGTCTGCGGTGTTTGTGCTCCAGGGTCCTCGCTGCTCTCGCTATAGAGCGCTGTTTCTAAAAGTGCCTTGCCCCCCCTCCCTCCACAGGAGCCTGTCAGATGATAAAGAGATGTTGTCAGGCGCTGATTATCCGCCTCCCAACTAAAAACAAGTAAAACATCAAATGCACAAAGACCACACGGGGACTTGGCCTGATTTTTTCTCTCTTAATTTCTCCTCCATAAATCTCTCTTTCCGGTTCCCCTCGCTGCGCCTCAGTCTCTGTCAGAACTAACGTGCGTGTTTTGCCTGCTGGGGAGCAATTTGATTTGTTCTGCCATTTTATTTTACAGCTCATATTGTTTCTTGTGTATTGTTTTTATTATGACGGCTTAATTCATGTGGGCGCCTGTGGCGGCGCGGGGCCTGGTCCTGCATCACCTGGAAGGAGGACGGGGACAGCCATAGAGCAATGAAGTGAGAGGGAGCTGCATCGGCGCGCCGTGCGTGTGTGGAAATGTGTGTGCGGGAGTCCTGTTTGCAGCATGCATGGCGGCGCTGACGGGAATGATGAAGCGCTAGACTCTAATTCTAACAAAGAGCTTCAGACTGTTTGATGCCTGTGTGCAGGAACACAAACACACCCGTCATCTGGAGGAGAGAGCGCTCTATATCACCATTATAAGGTCCACATGCATTAAGCCTCAGTCACTGTTAGAAGAGCCATAGAAGGAGGAAAGTCACACCCAGAGGATGTGACACCCTGAAAACAGGAGGAAAAAACAAGGGAGGCTCCGACTGAAGCTCTGAGGGTCATTGGTAACAAACACTTCAGCCAGTTTGCACAGATTCAACTTCTCACCTGCAAAACCATTCAAAATGGCAACGGAATGGCAGCCCACTTCCCTGCAACTCCCAGTGAAATCCCCTCCACCTTCCAGGCACTGGAGTGACCCCCTCTTTCTCCTGGGTTTGCATTTTTTTACTCTGACTCCACCCTTTCACTGAATTACAGGGTCTGACCAGGAGGTGATGCTTCTCTTTAGATTTCAATGTCCACAAATCATGACAGAAAGAATATTTTAGATGTTTAAAAAGGAATTGTAAGGGACCAGCCAAGGGCCAGCCAGGAGCAGCCAAAGACCAGCCAAGGGCCAGCCGAGGACCAGCCAAGGGCCAGCCAGGAGCAGCCAAAGACCAGCCAGGACCAGCCGAGGACCAGCCAAGGACCAACCAATTACCAGCCAGGACCAGCTGAGGACCAGCGAATTACCAGCCAAGGACCAGCCAAGGGCCAGCCGAGGACCAGCCAAGGGCCAGCCAGGACCAGCCAAAGACCAGCCAGGACCAGCCAAGGACCAGCCAAGGGCCAGCCAGGACCAGCCAATTACCAGCCAGGACCAGCTGAGGACCAGCGAATTACCAGCCAAGGACCAGCCGAGGACCAGCCAAGGACCAGCCAATTACCAGCCAAGGACCAGCAAATTACCAGCCAAGGACCAGCCAATTACCAGCCAAGGACCAGCAAATTAACAGCCAATGGCCAGCCAAGGACCAGCCTAGGAACAGCCAAGGACCAGCCAATGGCCAGCCAGGACCAGCTGCGGACCAGCC
>NW_015150814.1:675560-679405 GCF_000732505.1 Cyprinodon variegatus
GGACCAGCCAAGGACCAGCCAAGGACCAGCCAAGGACCAGCCAATGACCAGCCAAGGACCAGCCAATGGCCAGCTAAGGACGAGCTGCGGACCAGCCAAGGGCCCATTAAGAAAGTGGTGAAGTTTGGAATGGCTACTACTGTTTTTTAACCCATGCATGATAAAAACATGAAGACGTTGAGCTTTCTCTGTTTTTTTTTAACCCGGTTTTCTTTATTTCACTCGTTACATTTGAGGATGGACACAAAACGGAGACAGACACCATCACTGAACCACTTTAGCATCAGAAAACAAAGAGCTTCATCTCAATAAAAAACTAAGAGCAACTGCCAGGTGTAAGTATTCAGCCACCTTTGCTCTGATAACGCTAAAGGAATCACCAGATTAAAGTACAGAGGAGGTTTTTCTCTGGAAGGTCTCCTGAACCTGGCTGTCGTTCAGACCGGACGCGTTTCACGCATCAAAGATGTGTCAAGCTGGAGGCTTGGTACCAGGCCTCAGAATCTCTCCACGTTTTCGAGACACGTGTTTGGAGGACTTCCCCTCAGATGTTTTCCTTCCAGATTCAGTCAGAAAAAATAAATAAATAAAAGTTCAGTTTTTCCTTCCTCTTCAGATGAAACCCATCGGAGCACGGAACACTCTGAAACGTTCAAAGACTGCACGAAAACCTGACGCCCCAAATGCAGTCGGTCTAAGCGCACCTTCACTGGGATTATGAGGTCCAAACTGGGGAGGGGGAAGTCTCAGACGCTCAGGGAGATGCTGTTATATGGAAAATAAGAGCCGATGATCGTTTTCTCAAAGGGGTGGAAGTGAATCATTAGTTGAGTCGCTGCAGAGAAAAAGGTGCAGCTGTGGGAATGGCAGTTTCACTCATGCAGACTCACATGTTCTCCTGCAACAGGAGAAATCAGAGGAAGTCCATAACATCTACCGGTATTACATAAATGAAGTGTCCCATGCTAGATCTTGAAGCTTCTCTCATTCCTGCATTAGCCCAGAGTCCAGATAAGCACTGGGTTCCTTTAACATCAGCAGACTTGATTTTTCTGCTGTTAGCTAACGGAGCAGCAGGCGGCGTAACTGAAGCTAAGGGGCTAATGTGAAGCAGCTGTTCACAGCGCCGCTTCAGACCAATAATCGATGAGCAAACATTACATCAGTGGGCCTACTGGTTAAAGGTAGCATGAAGTCCCCCTCCGTGACTTAAATCAGAGACAAATAAATAAATCTGCCATTTTTTTCATGTTTGCAGTGAAGAAAGGAAACAAATCAGGAACCAAGAAGATGCTTCTGACAAAAAAAGCAAAATCCGTTTCTTCCTTTGTTTCTTGAAAGCGTCTCTGTAAACCAATCAGGAGGGTTGGCGGAGCCATTGGGTGTGAGTGTGTCGATGGGTGAGTGTGTATGTGGGTGCGGCTCCTCTGTCCGCCGCTCTACCCCCAGCTGAGGGCAGCAGTCAGGAGCAGCAATCCCGGCGTAGCGCCAACTGATGCGGCGCCCCCTGTTCCAGATGATCCCAGGTTGGAGACCGTGGCTCTCTCTGAGTACAGCGAGATCACATCAAACTGGTCTCCTTCCTCTGACTCCTCCTCTTCCTCCGTCTGAAACAACTCGTCTTCCTCGCTCTCAACCACCTGTTGGGATGAAGGCAGAGTGAGGAGAGAAAGATTATTGTTCAAAACGGGACTTAAAAAACTAAAACTAAAAAAGTCATGGAGAGTGACTTATAATGGGGAATCAATTATATTTCCTCCTTTTAGACTTTCACATTGCAAGAGAGGAAACTAAAAAAATGAAGCAAATTAACTTTAAAAATGATCTTAGAAAACTTCTACATCAGAAAAATCTAAGAATAACTTAAAGTAGTAATGCAAAAGTTCAAACAATATTTTGTTTGGAAAATCAGTTTTTCACAGATTTTGCAAATGTGCTGCTGTTGCTGCAGTCCAGTTACGCCAGACTGATCCAGATACGGACCACCCAGGAGAGCACGGGGTTAAATATTAAAATAACATTTTTAAAACTCAGTCTCGTAAAAAATGTGGAAAAATAAAAACTGAACAAAAAAAAATCTATGAAATAAATTAATTCTAAATTTTGGAAACATGTTATAAATAACTGTTAAAACCTTTTTTAAAAAAATCAAAATTATTTCTAAATTTCCATTTTTGAATCGTGTTTTCTTCAAATGTCTCTTGTTCTTTGTTTGGAATAATATTGGAACATCTCTCTCCATAGAGCAGTGAATAAAGTGCAGCAGCATGAACAGCTTTCCATACACTGAGCTAAACATCAGAGCTTCAGCTTGACTTTTCACCCAGGCTTTTTAACACCATGCAGACTAAAAGGCATGGCTCACTGACGATTGTTCAATATTTTCTTTATTTAAGTGCCTGCTGTTGTTCTCTATCAAGGTTTTTAAAACAATCAGTCTTTAAGGAAATACAGATACCCATTGAATTCACAATCTGACCCCCTGTGATGCCTCTATTACACCCAATTTTTACAAACCAAAGTTCAACCTCAGGCAGTTTTTAACACCTGCAACATGTCCTACATGTACCTCTCTTAATCTAATATTTTTATTCCTCCAAATATTACCTAATAAAAGGAAGACCACTTTAACTCCTGCTCTGTCTGTGTCAACAGACCGGTCCTCCCCACTGGCCTCAGATACCGCCCTCGGTTAGTGCACCGGCAGAGCTGAGTGGTTTGATGTTTAAAACATGTTTACGGAGAAAATTCCAGTCTGCAAAGTTCATCATCAACAACTCATACTAAAGCGGCATGCTAACGTTAGCCTCACATTTCAGCAAATGCAGATAAAGACCTTCTGACAACAGCTGGAAGTAAAAAAGAAACTGAGGATAGGAGTCATTTAGGGTTGTTCTATGATTGACCTGTCTACTTTCCCATCTACATTCAGTTTGATACTTTTTCTACGCTGTGCAGCCGTTCTCTATTGTAGCCAGTATTCTGGAAGACTCTAGGGGGCAGCATAGGGTAAAAGCTGCAAGCTTACAACACCACAACACCCAGTAGAAGGAGAAAACACAGCAGTCTACAACACTTTCAGTGCCTCGTTGTGTCATCCAAGAATAACAGTCATTTCTAGTTGGTCATTGTTTCTACACCAGAGTGATATTTATAGGCCAAATAAAAACATGTCAGTAGATAGTTGTATCTTCCAACTGCTGCCAGTAACAGCATCTGATCAGGGTCAAAAAGGTATAATCAGGAAAAAATTCATGAAAGGATGAAAACGTAAAACTCATCACTAAAAGATGGGATATTTTACAGTTTAATCTTCTACAAACAGATCCCTTTGCAGTACAACTGAGATTGAAATAATCCTATCCTGTTTCGTGTTTTGTCTTGTTACACGTGTTGTTACTTTAAAGTGCCTTGAGATTAGTGTTGTGAATTGGCGCCATATAAATAAACTGAATTGAATTGTTACGTGTTTTGTCCTGTTACATGTGTTATCCTGTTAGACAAGTTGTTCTTTTATGTGTTTTGTCCTGTTCCACGTGTTGTTACTGTAAAGTGCCTTGAGATGACGTGTTGTAAATTGAATTGTTATGTGCTTTGTCCTGTTACATGTGTTACCCTGTTAGACAAGTTGTTCTTTTATGTGTTTTGTCCTGTTCCACGTGTTGTTACTGTAAAGTGCCTTGAGATGACGTGTTGTAAATTGAATTGTTATGTGCTTTGTCCTGTTACATGTGTTACCCTGTTAGACAAGTTGTTCTTTTATGTGTTTTGTCCTGTTCCACGTGTTGTTACTGTAAAGTGCCTTGAGATGACGTGTTGTAAATTGAATTGTTATGTGCTTTGTC
>NW_015150814.1:679415-686740 GCF_000732505.1 Cyprinodon variegatus
ACCTGTTACGTGTTTTGTACTGTTACATGTGTTGACCTGTTACGTGTTTTGTACTGTTAAATGTGTTATCTTTTTTTATGTGTTTTTCCAAGTCAGGAAACTTTACCAAAGCACATTACACTATATTAAGTCATCCACCCATTCATGCACACACTGATGGTGGGAAGATACATTGGAACAACTGCCCCAGGGGGTTGTACACAGGCCCTGCTGGGCCCTCAGACTGCCATCAGTGGGCAATGTGGCTAACGTGTCTTGCCCAAGGAGCAAACGACACAATCCTCCAGTTATAGGTTAAACTCTTGCATCCAACAGCACTGTTACCCAGTGGGTCTGGGTAACAGTGAGGGAAATTTGCACATTTGATCGTCTGCAGCAAAGATCCTTTAACCAACTTCAGAAAGTTTAGCTTACAGCATGAATTAAAGGTGTTCTTTTTGATCACTGCCTTGATGGAAATGAGTCTGTGCAGCTTTGTGCCTGTTGCAAGTGTCGGGTACGCCCAGCTGTTTATCCTCCCTGATATGCAGAAACATCTGGAGCAGCCCAAGGCGCATGCAAGGTACTGGTAATTATGTACTCCCCTGTCATTATCGGTGAAACGTCGCCTTTGTTTCACTGGTGTCTGACTTTATGCAGGTCCGATCTCTAACTTTGGTTGTTTGCTTCAGTTTTTGTTTAACATGAGGACACACTGCAAAAATGATGTAAAAAAATAAGTACAAATTTCCAAAATATATTGTTTTTGGGCTTAATCTGAGCAGTTTTTGATGATTTTCCAATGGAACAATTTTTTTTCTTATTTTAAATGTGAATTTTCTTATTCCTTTGGCAAAGTGTCCCACTTCCCTCCTCAATTTCAGAAAGAAAATGTTTCGTTCTAAGAAAAATTTACTTGCTTAGATAATTTGTTTGCAGTGTATCGCCGGAGCATCCAGACTGTTTCTACAAAAATCTGTTAAAAAAAGGGTCACTCTCAGGATCTCAGTGAACTCCTGGGTGGTTCTGTTAAGAAGGCCCTCTGGGCTACAGGTTCGGTCCATAGATCTCCTCAGCATCATCCTCAGAGATGTTATGACAAAGTCGAGGGGACCTGGAACAATCAAAGCTTGGTCTGCAAATGCAGCAATGTGCAGGATCCCACCACCAGGCTGCAGACCAGAGGAGCATCTCTGAATGAAGTCTGGAACTGGTGGTTCCCAGGAGAACGGTGCTCGTCTGACAAATACTTTTAGCAACATTTACATCAAAGGATTTGAGCTTTTTTCTATCAGGAGGGAGATTTCTAGAACAACTGATTGTTAAATATTTTCTGTAAGCACCAAAGGATGAGCTTTTTAAAAAATATTTTATGTTGTCTTTTAAAAGGGGACGAATAAACTGTTTATCTGTAAAAGAGACAACGAGTCATCAAAAGACAATCAAAGAGGATAAAATCCCAAATCCTCTGAAGAATCTACAGCAGAGAAAAGTTTCAGGGATCAAAACTTCAAGGAGAAACTTTCAGTTCCCTGAAATGTGTTAGCTGAAGGGAGACGAAATGAGTGTCTGAGTGACAGACTGATGAGACCAGGCACAGGTCCATCCACCGCAGGCTTTAGGAAAACACAAACAAAAGGAGGAGAACTGAAAGGAGGATGCAGGAAAGAGGAAGGAAGAGGATTTCAGGGAGAGGAAAACAGGCAGGTGACATATGGGTATGAATAAATTCATAGTAATCAAGCAGCCAAACACCTCATCTAATCTGCTCTCTGGTAGAGCGACACTGAGGCAGCGAGGCAGGAGGAGAGAGCGAGCCGCTGGAGCAAAGCTGGAATTCCCTCCTGTCTGCCGGCCCACATTATCTCCGGCAGCGCCTGGAACCGAAGAGGCAGGAGCCACGGCCAAGGCTGCCACAGCTAGGCCAGTTATTGGATTGGAGCGCGTTGGAGAATCAGAGCTGGACAAGGGCAGCCAGAAGCCCGGGCTCTCAGACTGTAGGTGTTCCTGCTGCTTTCCAGCACGTGTCTGCGCCCACGCCACAGTTTGCACATAACCGGGCTGGCAGACAGCAGGCAAACAGCGCCGAAACCAAAACACAGACGGGCCAAAACTCAGCTGTTAGCCAGGTGGGAGGATCTGATCGCCTTTACAGGCAAAGTCCAGCTCAGAAAGACTGAAATCCCCTGGATGGACGTTCCGCGGTACAAACAATCTGGATCTTGCAGGTCAGGAAGGTCAAATCTTTAGGAGAAAAATAAGCTCACGACAGTCATAAATTCTTCTAAAACAGTTAAAAAACATTCCACTGGACTTGGTTTCCAAGTTTGAAGATGTTTCTCTTCCATCCAGGAAGCTTCTTCAATTCAAAATGTCAGAAATAGCGTTGAGCTCCAGGCTTTATACAGCAGCCCAACAAAGCCTTGTTTTTGCTTAGAAAACATGAAAATTGAAACAGATGAACAGGTCTACCACTTTGGAATGGAGGTCATTTGGCTTCTTTGTTAGTTTTGGGATATTAAGTTCAATGCACATCCAGGTAGGATGCCAATTAATGTAGTGATTTTATGTTCTATTCTATTCCCAGCCAGCTGGGAATTTATATTTCTGATACTTTAAGATGTTTATTGCCCTCCCCGGTAGGGGTGGTAAATATCAGGTCTAAGCACCTAAAACATCATACATACATACAGGGAAAGACAGAAGGCACAAAGACAATTAATTTAGTTTGACTAGCGAGGAGAGTAGGAAGAGACTGCAGAGCTTACAAATCTCCAACCCACTCTGTGGTCCCAGAGTTCTCCTCGCTATTTATTGAAATCAGTGGTCCCTGGTTACAACAGCTGATACTGCACTAGGGAGCAGAAACAAGATCAGGAACTCAGACTTGCAGTCTCAGTAAACATGTCCTCTAAATCTCAGGGTTCAGTCAAAGTTTAAGCTGTTAAAGCTGTTCACCAAAGTTCAGCAGGTTGAGTGCTGCGCGTAGATCAACCACAACCTCCCCAAAAGCAAATCTACAAATCACAGTATACAACAGCAGCGGTCCCCAACCACCGGGCCGCGGACCGGTACCGGTCCGTGGGTCATTTGGTACCCGGCTGCACAGAAAAAAGTATATATGATGAGATGTTTTATTTTGAAAAATATATAAAATTGCGGTATTCTCTCCCAATTACATCAGTCGGTGCACTGGTTAGATTAGTTCAAGACTCATCCTATCTATAACATCCTATCTTTGTGAAGCGGGATTTTCTGCAGTTACAGCGACCAAAACAAAGCTACGGAGCAGACTGGACATCAGGAGCACAATTCGTGTGTCATTGTCTCCGATGACGCCTAGATGGGACCGGCTTGTTGTTTTATTTTTACGCTGTTTGTATTTGATTTTATGCCAGTCAATGCCCCATACCTGTCTATGTCTCTGAAAGGGGGTCGTTAGAGGGAATTGTTGGCCTGGCTGAATAGGTGAGGTCTTCTGTTCTCCTGTAAAGGGGTTGGGGTTGCAATGATAGCGGAAAAGAATCAACTCTATCGCTGCATTGCAGGTTTTTTAAAGTCGAAATCTGAGTCCCCCCCCTCTGTTTAAGGTTGGTTTTTCTTTCTTAACATAGATGGCGTCCTTCACGTCTCTCTCAAACCACCTGTCTTCTTTATCCAAATTGTGAACATTCTGCTCCTCCAAAGAATGTCTTTTGTCCATAAGGTGTAGATGTAGCACAGAGTCCTGTCCAGAGGAGGGCGCTCTTCTGTGTTGGGCCATGCGTCTGTGGAGAGGTTGTTTGGTTTCTCCAATATAAAGATCACAGCATTCCTCACTGCATTGAACTGCAGACACCACTCCAATCAGATCGGTTCTGGGGGTTTTGTCCTTAGGAATTTTTTTAACGACCCCCCTTTCAGAGACATAGACAGGTATGGGGCATTGCAGGCTAACAAAGAAGCCAAACGACCCTAATTCCAAAGGGGGGGACCAGTTCATCCGTTTCTATTTGAATGTTTTCTAAGCAAAAACAAGGCTTTGTTGTGCTGCTGGATAAAACCTGGAACTCAACACTATTTCTGACATTTTGAATTGAAAAAGCTTCCTGGATGGAAGAGAAACGTCTTCAAACCTGGAAACAAAGTCCAATGGATTGTTTTTTAACAGTTTTAGAAGAATTTACATCCCACTTTCTGATGAGCTTATTCGTCTCCTAGAAATACACTTTGACCTTCCTCAACTTTTTTTTAGAAATGACTATGAACTGGATGACCTGAATTCTTCTAACTTCATTTAGGAATAAACCAAAATGGGAGATTGTTTCCTGCCTCTGTCCTGGTACTGGTTCTACTGGGATCTCATTTTCTCACATCATATAACAAACAGGGATCTTTTTCACTCAATACAGACCCTTTAACTCCCCACCCCACCCCAACAAGATGGCCAGACAGCTGTATAGTTTCTGAAACAGAGCAGAGGAGGTTGCTTCCTGTTGCCTCAGTATGTCTTATGGGGTCATTACCAGGAGTCAGTAGAACTTCACTGGAGTCCTGACAGGATGCAGGACTCCAGCCCTCTGGTGCTCTGGTTTTCAGACAAACACAACGAACCGCAGAGCGGAACGGAATGATGCTCTACAAATATTAATCTGGAAGCATGACACACATTTTTATACATGCTTGAAGCCTTTGGTCTGTCTCTCTAACAGCTTTGATATCTTATTCTCCGCAATTCTGTTGGATCAGATGGAGCTCCTGGGAGCCTTTCCGTTTTTCTTGTCCTAAATTGATGTCTGAACTGAAATCAGTTCCTGATTTAGCAAACTAATGCTAACTAACTAACTAACTAACTTGTTATTTTTTTTTGGTGTTATTGTGTTTTGTTTTAAACATTACACATTTCAAGCGGAAATTGCAATATTCTGTGAATAGATCAGTATGTTTGGAGAGACATTCATTCTGTATACAGTCCTGGAGGAAATTCTCTTTGATATTTTCATCAAAGTTTCTCCCAGAAAGTTGCTGCTTTTACACATAGTTTTCTATAGACCTGTTTATCCCCTAGGTGTGTTTTAGGACAACAGAAAATTAAAAATATTTAACAAAAAGTACTAATTTGAAATCAGTTTATACAAAACTCAAAAAATGGTAGTATAGACAAAATACACGGCATCATTTATTATATTATATATTGTGGGTATTAAGCATCATTTCAAGCAAATGATGCTTAATACATTCAGCTGTGGCAAGTCGGGTTAATCTTAGTTTTGTGTTTGTGCCTAAAAAACTAAGAATAAAGAGCAGAACTGCAGGAGGAAAGGATAAACCAGATTGTGATAAAAGCCCCAACAGCATCAAGATAGCGGGTCTATTTCCAGAGATCTCAGTGTTTCTTTGTCTGCAGTTTGCAAAATTATTACAAAAAATTAAAACTGAGGCTAAGTGTCATTTGATAGTCTGGATGGTGAATAAGCCTCAAAAATCTTTAAAGTTGACACAGGTGTCACTGTAAACTTTAAAATTAACTTCAAAATCTGAGGAAACAACAGCAGACCAAGGAGGACCACACAGAAAACAGATACATAAAATAGCTAAACTAGAGTTTGCCGAAATGTATGAGTATAGCTATGCTGCTATAGGCTTAGACTGCTGGAGGACATAGGGACCCCTTTTTCATCATTCTGCTTCATTCTATCTCTATTCTCCCACTCTGCAGAATCTGTTAGTTCAATCTCTAACGTTCTGCTCTCTCTGCTTTTTCTCATAGTAGCTTCATCTGGTCTGTTCCTGTTTGGCTGTGACTCCATCCTGGAGAGAAATATCAGCTGTGCTGCTGCCATCAACACCTTTGTTTATAGATGTTGGAGATCGGCCTGCTTTTCAGTGTAGTCCTGTTTCTCTCCTGGCTATGGGCTCAGTTTCCACTATGACTAACTGGATATTCTCTCTTTTATCCTTTGACATGAGAACTGGCTGAGAGTTCGTCTGATTAACTGTTTCATTCCCAGACAGCAACCAGTGGAGCTAGTTTACCATTAGCTTTTCTAACATAGGAAGTGATAATGGATCAGTGCTTCTATGTTCTTTTCTATGTCTGCTTCTGTCTCCTTGAACCCCAGTCGGCCTCAGCAGATGGCCGCTCACACTGAGCCTGGTTCTGCTGGAGGTTTCTTCCTGTTCAAAGGGAGTTTTTCCTCTTTAGTGTCAGTGCATGCAGGTTCAGTGTGAGTTAATCACACGATGCAAGTGAATATCTACTGTCTCTACATGCTCATCCTGCCCAATGACGAGATCCAAGCAGCTGATTTTTCTTTGAAACCTTTAACCTTTAATCTGACTGGAAGATGTGATGCCTTCGTGGTGAATTGGTTCTTTTGACAAACTGAACTGAATTAAACTTCAGTCCTTCTTGAAAACATGTTTTGGACAGGTGAGAAAATGACTTTGTTTTTTGTTACAGTTGCAGCCATTCAAAACGGCCATTCCCAGTCAAAAGACAGCCGAATGGCAGCCACTCCCCTGCGACTCCCAGCAAAATCCCCTCCAACTTCTAGCCACTGGCCTTTTCCTAGGCGTGCAAATGGTTTACTCTGACTCCACCCTATCACTGAATTACAGGGTCTGACCAGGAGGTGATGCTTCTCTTTAGATTTTAATGTCCACAAATCATGAAAGAAAGAACATTTTAGTACAAAGAGTGATGTTTAAAAAGGAATTGTAAGGGACCAACCAAGGACCAGCTAAGGATCAGCCAAGGACCAGCCAAGGACCAGCCAAGAACCCATCAAGGAAAGTGGGGAGATTTTGAATGGCTACTACTGTACAGCACAACATTCTACCTTTTACAGAAAACAATTGTCCTAACAAGTCATCAGAAATCTGAGGGTCGACCTTAGAAGGAACACCTTAGAAACACCACAGAGCTCAGTGCCAGGAGGCTGGGTCTGGGTTCTAGGTCAATGGTCTGCTAGATAAATAGGAAACTAAATATTCCTTGAAAAGCAACCAGGAACTGACGACAAGAAAGTTCTGACGAGTTCTAAAGTGGCGGGCAGTGAGTCGGGTTAAATCTGAAACAGGAAAATGGTTTACTCACGTCGTTGTTGAGCTCAGGCACACGGTTCCTGCTCAGCATCTCGTCCTTATGAACCAGAGGCGAGGGTCTGGGGGAGGGAGGGTGAGTGGGCTCTGAGGGCACCGACCCGGGGCTCCCCATCCAGCTGATGGCATTACCTGCGCAAACAAACAGCCACCTGTGAGTAGATGATGGAGCCCAGACCTCCAAAATGGAGGCGATGGTTGAGGACAGAGTAGCGATGCATGTTCCTCACTACTACATATATCAGAACAAACATGTGTGTGTG
>NW_015150814.1:687451-689607 GCF_000732505.1 Cyprinodon variegatus
ATATGTTGAGATGTACATGGCACTCTGTTCTAGGTTGTGTCCCTCTCTTCTTGTCCCTTTTCTTCTTGTTTTCCTCTCTATGTTTTGTACTCAGCTGACTTTTCATGCTGTCTCTAAAGGAATGAAAGATTTTTTCCAAGCACTAAGCTCACTTAGCTGAACATGAACATGTGCAGCAAATGGACTGATCCAATATGGTGGACATTGAAGGGGGGGGCTGAGACACACTTAATATTATCAGCGTTCTGATGGGATTTTAGCCAAAGGATTTTTTATCAAAAACATAATTAATGTGCATAAATAAGGAATAGATGTATTAACTATACATGGAAACAGAGTTTTATGGGGCCCCCAGTAACGTATGGCCCTAGGCAGCTGCCTAGTATAGCCTAATGGTAACCCCCCCCTGTGTGTGAGTGTGTACTCTTGGCTGGCCCTGGATGCAGCATCTGAGTGGGTGTGAACCAACATATCTATTTGGCAGCTTTATAGTCAGGGCCATCGTCAGGTTGATAAATCAGTTTTATGGGGGGTTGTCCTGACGCATTGATCCAGGCTTTAGTGTTCGGACAAACACCCGGCGTGTATCGATAAACCAACCGACAGCTGCTGTGATTGACTGACAGGTGGAGGACTGGGAGCCGTCGCTGCGCTCTCAGAGCTCCTGCTGGTGCAGAGAACCTTCCGGATGCACAGACTGGAGCATGAAACTGCAAATAAAGCATAGAGCAGCTGCAGGAGGCGGCCATCCAGACGTGCTCTACTGCCGCGCCGTCATTTGCTCTTTCTGAGGCAGACATAGTCACGCTTTTACAGCCCTCATCAGCCTCGGCGACACACTAGAGAAGATGTGCTTTTTAGATTCAAACCCGCCTGAGAGTAAAAAACATTTAAAAGGGATTTGAATCTGTTTTTAGGAAACGTTTTCCAGGCAGCTTAAGAAGAGCCTTAAAGTAAATCAGATCTTTACAGACATGGAGGAAATCACTGGCAGCCCTGCTGGAAACGTCTACAAAACCATCACATAAATTCTGCTATTTCAGGAGAGGAAATACAGAAAAAACATCTAGGAAAAGGTATTTACCCCTAAAAAACCCTTTCTGACTTACTGTAGTGGTAAAAAAGGATTCAACTATTTACTCCAGTTAAATAAACGAGACAGATATCACTCAGTCGGCACTTATTTTATCGTTGCAAAGAGAGAACATTTCATCATACGGCCCTTATTGCTTAGGAAATCCGCCCTGTTCTGCCTGAGCAGCACTCGTTCCTCCTTAATAATGGAAAGTAGTCAGAGTCAAAACAAATTACAGACACTTTGGTTAAACAGTAACATGTTATGACTAAACCTTGAGAACGAATCTGGTTTGTTATGGGAAGAAGCTATGTCTGGTCTACAAAAACCTCATGCAGGGGAATTGTAGGTGAAACAGGCTAAGTGAAAACTTTTATTGTGAGTAAATAGGATAAATTAATATATGATATGAAATATGAGAAACAAAATTTTCTGACCACAGCCACCAAAACCTTCAAAAAGAGAACCTGAGCAGAAACAAACAGCAGTCATTAAGCGCTGATTTCATTTGAAGCTGTTTTTGCTGTTGGTGGTGATGTGAAACAGAAAGGACGGAGTGATACGCTGCAGTGGAAGCGAGGCGGCGACTCACGTAGGCAGCTGTTGTGGGTGAAGAGGCGCTGCAGCTTCAGACACTCCTGCCACTGGTTCCCGCTGCCCTCACAGTTGCACCACAGCGATACGTCAGCAGAGCTGTTGCTGATGTAGTTGGGGGTCATGATGGTTCCTGCAGGTCAGAAAATCAGCTGAGCCTAAGAAGACGTGTGTGTTAAACCCTGGATTGACTTTAGCTGGAATGAGTAGTTCTGGTCTAAAAGCCTCTGAACCTGATCCAGGACTAACTCAGCTCCTTCCATCTGTCCCTCTTGGTCCCCTGTCCTCCCTCTTTGTCTCTTCTTCTGTCCCCTTTTGCTTCTATCTCTGCACTGATCGACTTTCCTGTTTCTGCATCAATCTAGTTGATTTTGTTGCAATGAGCTAGCAGCTAATCTGGGTAGTCTTGTTTCTTTTCAGCTTCAAACTTAAAGGAATAGTACACCCAAAACATGATTAGCCTTCATTTTCTACTCACCCCCATGCT
>NW_015150814.1:690427-692917 GCF_000732505.1 Cyprinodon variegatus
GGGGGTGAGTAGAAAATGAAGGCTAATCATGTTTTGGGTGTACTATTCCTTTAAATCCAGATTTGTCCACATCAGTCTACCTGTCAGAAGATATTTTGCAGCCATCGCAGCTCTGGCAGTGCAAAGCTCTGCTCTGCAGCTTCAGATCATATTTATTACATTCAATGCAACCGCACACACCATGAACTTAGCATGTGTTGAAGCTGATGTTAAAACAAACCTGCTAACAGCTTACCATGCATTCCTGCATCACATCAGGTGCCTCTTAACAACAGCGTTACAAGCACTTCATTAAGGGAAAGGCCCTGCTGGGTGACACTGAACTGAACCATCTATGCAGCCAATAATTACAGAGAACAAACAACATAAATATAAAAAACATCCCCATCCAGCAACCTGCACTGAAATATGAGGGATTTTAATCTTGGAAAAGATAAAAGCAATGAAAAG
This sequence comes from Cyprinodon variegatus, assembly GCF_000732505.1. NCBI lineage: Eukaryota > Metazoa > Chordata > Actinopteri > Cyprinodontiformes > Cyprinodontidae > Cyprinodon > Cyprinodon variegatus. Next base: position 690,878 of record NW_015150814.1, read on the forward strand.
GAATTGTCTAATGCTGCATTCAAACCAAAGGTGTTCTGAGCATCAAAAACCAGGGGCAAAGCTAGATTGGGGGCCAGCGTATACTCTGTGATGACAATAACATTTTTCTAAGTCTAAGATGGTCTAAGAAATATGCTATCAATGGACTGAACCTGGACCTCTGCCTTTGCTGGTGTTCGGTTCTAAAGGAAGCAGCTATTAACAGGTAAAACTGCTCCCTGGTGGTGATGCAGAGGTCCAATGATGAGTCGGTACCTATGAGTCCGGCGTAGGCCCGCAGGCAGAGGCCTGTGGAGTCCTTCAGACATCCGCTGGCCGTGAGAGTAGATGGTTGGCAGTTACTGAGGAAATCAGCCAGCCGGGACCTGGCAGAAACACAAACAGCTCCACATCAGATGAGGAAAACACGGCAGCTAATCTGAGTGAAGGAATTCTAGGTCTGTTAGAGAGAAAAGCTTTTATTTGTCCAGTTGTAGTTTTCTTGTTTGTGTCCTACCGCTGAGCAGCCTTTCATTACTGGGTGTTTACAGACGCTTTCCTCATGTCAGGCAAAGGGAAATCCACTCTGATGTCAGGTATGCATTAAACCCACTTTGCAAAGTGGAAAAACAATCCTATCCTCATCAGCCTGGAGCAAAATATGGTGTTGAGCTGATGTTCAAAAACCTTCACAGATAGATGGGCAATAAAAAAAGAAGGTGACTTAATAATCGCTGTTCCATCTACGAGAGGAAACTTTCACATGAACATCACTGAAAATGTTCTTCAGTTGATGAAAAGTCCTGAGACACCTTTTCTCATCTCAGAATTCAGTCACTAATCTATGATTGACCCAGAAGGTGTTTCTGGTCCAGGTCCGGATACCTTCTGACCTGCCAGCACTGAGATGCAGATCGGGGTTTTTTTACAGGCAGGTGCAGAAGCATCCTACAGAAAGTGAAACTACAAGGACAGCATATCAGACCGAGGACAGATCTGGGAACAACCACCACTGCATGAGTCCGGCGTCTACAGAGTCTGTACTCTTTCGGTTTAATCTGCAGCATTTGGTCGCCATGGCGGAGTAGATTCACAAAGTCAGCTCTCTAAAGCTGGGCATACACTATACAGTTTTTTTTACCTTTTCAGGCCGATTCTCAACTGCAAGAATTTTTCATGTAGTATACAGGGGGTAATTAGGGGCCATTGGCCTCTCAAGACTACCTCGCGTAAGGTAGTAAGGTTGGGAGAAAATCAAACATGTTCAGTCGGCTGTCGTGGGGTGGTCGTAGGCAAATGTTGCTGTTGAAGCAGAGCTATGAAAGGATTTACTAGAACCTCGAGCACTGCGCATGCGCAAACAAGGAAGTAGTTCTTCTTCTTCCAGATTGGCAAGTCTGACCAGCACCATCTCTCGGCACTCTCGGAGTCCAAGATGTGGTTTTTGGATGTAGAGTGTGAGCAGGTAGATTGCATCAGAGTGTCTGGTCGCACAGTGTGAGACCGACCAAACATCGTGAGCTGTGAAGGTTTAAACCCTGCGGTTTCGTCGTACAGTTTGAGCTGAAGCTGCATGTGTTGATTGAAAATATCGTACAGTTAATGCCCTGCTTAACTAATGCCATCAGAGTAACATTCCCCAAGGCAGCGTATGGTGCATCACACGCAATGCAAATGAGGCAAATGTTCCACGATGTTCGCCGTTGATTGGTGGACATTTCACTTCTCTCTCATACCACTCAGATGAAGAACGCAGTAAAACATCCCCCAGCTAGGAGGAGTGCATCTATTCGCTGGTTCCATTCGTTTGTTCAACTCAAAATGGCGGACCTTCATCTTACTCAGCGTGTCACGGCCCTCCACCAGATTTAATGCTAGTTTGGCCAGTACTATCATGAGCTGCGACTGGATGACCATCACTTCCAGTGAAGCCTCCATCTGTCCAGTACCCAGAATCAGGACCTAATGTGTATTTTGGAGGACAGATCATCGTCCTCTGGATGAAAAAATTCAGACATTCAAGTCAGACATTCATCCACAAAAAAAATAAATAATTTTCGT
>NW_015150814.1:694221-695474 GCF_000732505.1 Cyprinodon variegatus
TATCATGGCAACCCCCATCGCTATGCAGGGGAACTAGATTATCTCACCAGGTCAGCCTGGCCAACAATGACCCTTAACACCTGCCTTATGCCTTTCAGAGGAATGGGCCAGTATCGGGTATTGCAGGACAATAACGAGCTCAGTGACCCCGATTATTAAGGGATGGAGACGATTTTCCAGTTTCAACCTGCATGTTTTCTAAACTATTACAACCAAGGCTTTTGTTGGGCTACCCTATAAAGCCTGGAACTCAACGCTAATCCAGACATTTAGAACTGAAAAAGCTTCCTGGATTGGAAGAGAAACATCTTCAAACTTGGAAAACAAAGTGCATTGGATTGTTTTTTTAACTTTTACTTTTTGGAGTGTCTCAAGACGTTTCAAGATGTCTGAAAAAGAAGATATGAATGTAAAATAATGAATAACTAGAAATCAGAGGATTTTCTGGGTGGGATTCTGTTTATTACAAAGCAGTGAGCTTCTCCCCCCTTTCATTGTGTTCTTCTCCCTCTTAAGTTTGCTTTCATTTCTAATCTCTTCCATCTAAGGTTGATGCTTTCTGCTCCGTTTTTGAAATGTAGAAATAAAAGGAAAAACCATGTTCATTTAATGATTCATTTTACAGAATCTTAAAACATAAAGAGTTTGTTTTTTGTCGGGACCCACAGATTGTAATGGATATAATAACCGTAGTGAACCAGATCTGTCACCTGCACAGGTCATCTCTGCGACAGAAGCTCTGCTGGTGGAGGCAGTTGGGCTGCAGGCCCTCAGCATCTTGGTAGGAGCAGGAGGGCACGATGGTTTTCCTCCTTCTCTCCCCACACAGGGTGTTGGTGCAGGGACAGAACAGGACCCCCAGGCTGTACTCCTCAGGTACCCGCTCCAGGAAGCGTCTCAGGGCCCGGTGGCACTTGTACTGGCTGCATCGGCTCGTTCCGGGTATGGGCTTTGTGCAGGCTAACACGTACTCTGATCGAAGAGCGCCGCACTTCTCATACAGGCCACAGTCCTGCGCTGCTTTCAGGCACTGGTTCTCATCATCCAGCTGCATGAAGGATGTGGCTGGAGGGGCGAAGGGAACAGAATAAAAAGGGAAAACATGGATATAGTTATTCCATATTAGAGGATATGCAGCAGATACAGCAGTTTTCACAAAGAAGCAACAGGCTGTGTCTCCTTCCATCCCCAACTGGATGTGGAAGCAGACGGCCATCAGGATGCAGAAATATCAGCTGTGCTGCTGCCATCAA
>NW_015150814.1:695683-697569 GCF_000732505.1 Cyprinodon variegatus
TGGTTTTCCTTAGATAGAAAACTTTGAATCAATCTGACTGGATGATCTGGTGAACTGGTGAAATAAACTGAATTGAATTGATTTTTAGAAATAAAGCAGATGTGATTTTATTTTTCTTTTATTCTGTCATGTCCAGCAATGCAGCTCAGAATTTTTCTTAGAGCCGAGGAGAAGCCCAACATATTTACTTTCACTTTATATAGAAGAATGTCTCAAGGATTTTATACTAATTATCTCAGAAATCCAAGCTGCATCCAAGATGACATAATGTCCAGATAAATATCATCAACGATTGGCTAGGCGGGGGTGTGTGTTTTGTATGGGTTTTTTAGATGGCTGCAGGTGCAGCTAGACACGTCGCTAAATACGCTTTAAACTACTTCAATAGGCGTGGATCCCTTTAGTTATGTACAAAATAACAATTTAATTACTGCTTTTGGTGTTTTTTGAAGGGTAAGGTGATCTGACAGCTCTTCCATGCAGTGGTAACGTTGTGCAGTAATACACATGCGTGCATGTTACTATGGGTACGATGGTCTGACGCGGCGTGCTGAGATGACAGACCACCGGTCCACTGGTCCAAAGCCACCAAAGTATGGGAGCCCTATAAGTTTAACATGTAAAAAACTCCCAGAGAAAAACAGAGGAGATGCCTCACATTAAGTTTAAATTAACTCATACTTCCTGTTTACAATACAGTCCTTTGTAGTGAACTGGTTCCTTCACTGCTCCCACATTTTCTGCTTAGCCCTCTGATGATCATGTTTCTGGAACATGCAGGTATTCAAAGTGTCCTCAGCTCAGACAGGCTTGTCTCCCCCTTAGTGGGACAGCTATTCATTAAGCAGAAACAAGTTAACCAGTAAAAGTATTTCTACTGTGAACTAGTTAGTTGCCTCTGAGGGTCTGGAACTGGAAACACTTTGAAACCAGTAAACTCAAGCATATCCCTTAAGGCAAAACACAGTGACACTTGAAGGCAAATAATCATCCAGATTGAGCATCAGCAAAGAGTGTTTGGTAGAGAAAATAGTTTGCTTGGTTTCTGCAGGAGCAGCATGTGTGAACCAGGCTGTTCCCAAACAATTTCCTATTCTCTTCAGAGGCTTTTCCTCTATTTTATTATCCACATTGCATAAGTTGCCATGTTTAGTCCAATGTGTACTGATGACCAAGTGTTTGTGTGATGAGGGTTTAACTAAGAGGAAGTAATATCATGTTTAAACAGAGAAGGTAGACAGAAACCAATTAGACAGCACAGATAGCGTGTATGACTAATTCAGGAAACAGAGTTAGTAATTAGTTCCTCAAAGTTGAACAAGAAAGGATGGAGAGGGAAACTGACTGGTCGATAAATCATTAAAAACCTCCTATTCTATGGCACAGCTACTTAGCATGCCCATTTTATACTGTACTTCACATTCTGGTAGCTTCAAATGGAGATTGCTCCTTTATGTTTGGAAACTTTGTATAGAATAGAATAGAATAGAACAGAATAGAATAGAATAGAATAGAATAGAATAAAATAGAATAGAACAGAATATAGTAGAAAAGAATAGAATAGAATAGAATAGAATAGAATAGAATAGAATAGAATAGAATAGAATAGAGAATCCCTGTATTGTTCTAGAATGGGGAAATTGTGGCATCTTACCAGAGACTAAAGAAGCCATTCGGGTGTCGATCACTGAATCATCGTAGGGTGATATTTCCAGTTCTTCCCTTCCTGTAGAAAACACAGAAATAGAAGCAGAAACCATGAGTGACCATTTTTCCCACAACACCATCACCTCCAGGAAGAGCAGCCTGCTGGAAGGAATAGGAGAACAAAATGCAAAGAATTAGGAAATAGAGGAACAGCTAGTCTGCCAATTCAATTCAATTCA
>NW_015150814.1:701586-703320 GCF_000732505.1 Cyprinodon variegatus
CATCCATCCATCCATCCATAAAAGAAATAAAAATCATCTCAAAATAGAAAGATTGATTTCACTCAGCTGTGCTCACAATCCATTAAAATGTATGTTTTGATCATTAGTGATGTCAGTCCAGGGTTGTCAGACATTGCTGGTTAAATCCAAGCAGCTGTTCAGTCAGAAAAAAAGGAATAATCCTGACGTGTTTTTGTCCTTTAAACTGAACGGAGCGTTTTCCAGCAGCTCTCTGCTCGGAACAGCTAATTGGGAGAATAAAGGCCTAATTCTGTATTTCCAGCAGTGCAGGGACGTCCCCAAAGGTAGAAACATGCACGGTAGAAATGCTACGTACTCCCTGACTTGATTAGTGTCCTATCATAAGTTACTGCATGTGGCAGAGCGTAATCACTCCTGTAGAGATAAACAAACATCCAGTGTGCTGCTATGATGGATGGCTTGCCTCTAAACACCCCCCATGACAGCCGTATTTCACAGATATAAACCCCCACTACGGCTCCAATGTAATAGCAGGTGACCAAGTGAATGCTGACATTGTTGATAAGGTGACATTGAGAGAATCAATCTGAGATAATGGTCAAACATTTTCACTACAGCTTTTCAACCATGAGCAGGTGTGTCTTCCTCCATTGGTTTAGATGGTGTGAAGACCAGCGAGCGCTGTGACCAGGAGCGCTGTGGCCCATAACCAAACCAGAACAATGGAATCTCAGAAACAGATTATATAATACAAGCCCAGGAGACTGAGGTAGAAGCAGTGTGAACCACAGGATGCTCCAAGTGGAGCAGCTGCCCTGTTAGCTTTACAATCCCACCTCAGCTTGGAGAGACAAAGGATTTAGGCCTAAAATGATCAATGCAGAAAACTTTCAGCATTTGTTTGATCTTTCTTTTTGAATCAGGATCTTTTTCTTTTCTCTTGCATCCGTAGGCGCTGACCAGATGCTGCTGACCTAAGAGTCAGACCTGCGCTTGTATTTACGACCTACACGTGTCATCTGTGCCTCAGCAATCTCCCTTATGCTGTATTTTCTTCAAAACAGGCCACCTAATTGTTGTCCCCTCTCTGCTCACGGTTTGATTTGTGGGCGATCTCGGCTGTTTCAGCGGACCTTTTATTATAGGGCATAAATTGTTGGCACGCATGGTCAGCTGTGGCCCAGAAAACACCCCGCACCGCCGCCGCCATCCTGCTAGAGCAGCTGGACTCACTGTCTCTACAGGCATTAAAAAGAGTGAAAATAAAGCATTGCAGAACATCTTTGCACTTATTTGCTTTTGGTCAATCAGCTTTGTGGCATGAAAACATCATGGAGGCCAAAGCCAGCAACACCGCCGCCTCGTTATGTAACCTCCAGTGAACGACCACTTGACTTCCCTTGAACCCATCTTAGACTTCACCTTCGCCAGACGTAGCGCATTAGGCTCGCCTTAGGTAGCGTGTTTAAAAGTTACTCAAAAGACAGTTAGCTTTAACTCAGACAAGCAGCCAGGGGTAAATGTAGGAAATGTGGGGCCCTAGGCAAAGACAGGCAGGGGGCCCTCTGAATGGAGAAGACATAAAACAGCCCCATTCTACAGATAGAGAACTGTTAATAGAATAGACATCCATTATCTGTTCTAGGTTGTGTCCCTCTCTTCTTGTCCCTTTTCTTCTTGTTTTCCTCTCTATGTTTTGTACTCAGCTGACTTTTCATGCTGTCTCTAAAGGAATGAAAGATTTTTTCCAAG
>NW_015150814.1:705075-707096 GCF_000732505.1 Cyprinodon variegatus
GTTAATGTTTAATCCTGTACCGTCCCAATCACGTGATCGTTACTAATACTGACTCCCATCCCGCGGGAATCCCACAAGAATCCCACGGGAATCCCGAGACCCGTGGGAAAAAATCTCAGTCTCTACTCCGCAGTGAGATGGCGCTACTTTGACTTGTCTATCCACAAGCCAAACCAGTAGAAGAGGAATATAAAGCTCAATAGAGTGAAACGCTCTGCCTTGGCTATTTGTGTAATTTTGTGCTGCAAGCCCTAAAAAGAAAAGGAGAAGATATATTTGGACAAAGACATGGCTGAGCAAATATGGCTACTACAGTCTGTCAATTTGACAGAAAGAACTCCATTTCACTCATTGCACCCCCGCCATGCTGCTGTGTTTACATCTAAGAGGAAGAAGAAGAAGAAAAATCCTTGCTTGCGCACTGAGCGATTTGTCCTCGACGGTCGGCAGAAAATCAAACATGTTTGATTTAAGCCGGGCTTACACTGTGCGATGTAACATGTAACATCTCCCGACCTCACTATTCCTGATGGGGAGGTGGTCGTTAGAGGCTGATCGCCCCTCGTTACCCTCTGTACACCACGCACAATCAGGTTGAAAGTCGGGCAGACCGGAAAATTCTCGCAAGACTGGAAAATCGGCCGGAAAAGGGCAAAAAAAAAAAAATAAATCGCCAGGGTAAGCCTGGCTAAACAGGTTCATCCATGTAGCAGTATCTTTGCTGAATGGCAGGATATAAATGTGCTGCCCAGGCTCAGACTGGTACTCTGTGATAACGGGTCCATAAGTGGGCCCGGTGTAGATGGAAAAATACCACGGCCGAAAACCGTTCCCAGTCTGAGCCTGGTGCTCCCCCTCCTACGTTTGTAAGGAGGCTCAGCATTAACTAGGGACAGTTTACACTCATTCTCACCCTTCTGACTGTGCTAACTGCACATTCAGACGCTGGTCCCAGTTTAACATGTTGGCTGCAATAACGTCTTTCTTTAAAAACAATGTTTTCTCATATTGTTCTTATTCACACAAGGTATAACAGTAGAAGGAAAATCACTGATTCTGGGTTTTCTATGAGAAATCAGGATTGGTTATAATAAAATAACTTCTGAATAAGATTAAAAGCACAGGGAAGCTCCAGTGAAGCACTACGTGGGGCGAGGCTCATAGAGGTGTCTCAGTGATAGGAAAGGAAAAAGATGACTTTTCCATGTTATATAAATCTGTTAAAGTCCTTACACCAAAATAATTTCCAAAAAGTTGAGAAGCAAAACACACAGAGCAATTATTAGCTCATGATTTCCCTGCCAATGTCTTTTCAACTGTACAGCCCATTAGCAGAGCCTGGGCAGACTGGTGGATAAGCTGTATTGTCCTGAAGATTATTTAAACACAATTTAAAGAAGAAACTCCATCAGGAATCCAACGGCATGTAAAGTGTTTATGTATGTAAATCCTATTCCCGGCTATATATTTATGGTAATGAAACGGCAGAGCGGCCTGGCAGCACTGGGACTGAAGAGTGTGTAATTACACTAATGCTCCACTGACTAATAGGCCACAGGGGAAGAGGAGTCTGCTGGCTAGTGTTAGCTCACTTACTAATGCACACAATACACCAGCACTTCAGATATGCTCCGTGGCGCCGTGTGCTTCTCAGCTCAGGCTTTTCATTGGACGACACTTAAGTACAAAGCCAGAGTGGGATGCTGAGTGCAGACGGAGGAGCCTGATAGCTGAAGCTGTGAAGCTCCACGTGAACAGGTGTGTATGATGACAATGAGCTTCAGAACAAGCTTATAGAACTGGAGGAAACGGTGAAAAATCAAACAGCTGATATTGGTTCATTTTAAACTGGGTGTCATTTAAATCACAGCCAGTTTAAACTGTTTCCTGCTTTAATCTAATCTGGTCTGCTAATTGTAGGCTAAAATTCACGGATTAAAGGAATAGTACACCCAAAACATGATTAGCCTTCATTTTCTACTCACCCCCATGCTGAACAACACTCTGGAGTACTTTTTTGA
>NW_015150814.1:709229-709995 GCF_000732505.1 Cyprinodon variegatus
CTGGTTTGGTCTGCCGGCTTCCGTAGCGTCGTGAGCGCGCTTTTAGGAAATCCTATAAACTATGTTAAGAAAGAAAACCAACCCTAAACAGTGGTGGTGGACTCAGATTTCAGCTTTCAAAAACCTACAATACTTCCCGCTATTAATGCAACCCCAAACCCTTTATAGGGGAGAAGAAGACCTCGTCTATTCAGCCAGGTCAACAGTTCCCTCTAACAACCCCCCTTTCAGAGACATAGACAGGTATGGGGCTTGCAGACTAACAAAGAAGCCAAACTACCCCCATTCCAAAGGGGTGGACCCGCTCATCCGTTTCTATTTGCATGTTTTCTAAACTAAAACCAGGCTTTGTTGGGCTGCTGGATAAAGCCTGGAACTCAACACTATTTCTGACATTTTGAATTGAAAAAGCTTCCTGGATGGAAGAGAAACGTCTTCAAACTTGGAAACAAAGTCTATTGGACTGTTTTTTTAAACTTTTTTGGAATATTACTGCAGATCCACCGTTTTTTTTAAATAAACACTTTTGAATTATCTGACCGTCTGTCTGCCTTGAATATGGGTCCCCTGTTCTGAGCATTGACAATCTTAGACTCTGCACCAAAAAGAGGAAGTATTTGGTAGAACTAGTTGGATTCCTATGATTTAGTTTCACATTGTTACACCTTTCACAAGGCATAAAAGATTAGCTACAAGATTAGACTGGATTAACGCATTAGTGCTCTGCTGGATTGGATATGTCAGCGCTCAATCCAATGCACTTTAT
>NW_015150814.1:712625-713800 GCF_000732505.1 Cyprinodon variegatus
TTTCTCTCTACACGTTGACAATAACCACCTGTTTTTCACCCTGCTAATCCATGGAGGTGGATGCATCATGCTGAGAGGATGTTTTTCATCAGCAGTGAAAGCTTGTCAGAGCTGACTGGATGGATGGAATAGAACGCATGAAAAACCTGGAAGAACTTTGATGTTTAAAGACTTCCTGTTACTAATTATCCTGATCGGTGACGACACAAAAACAGAAAACAAGATGAATTGCGTCTGTAAAATGCTTGCAGCCATAACGGCAGCCAGTGAGATTCCACCTCATATTCATACAAGTGGACTGAAAACAAACATTCAAAAGGAAAAAAGAAATAAAGTTAATTATCCTTGTAGTTATGTAAATTTTGTTTAAACATCCAGTTAAATGGTGAGTGTTCAAAAATTAGAATTCGTCAGTGGATGTGTCTAAATGAAGCATGTTTAACCCAACATGTCAATAATCAGTGTGTTTGTTTTGGCCTGTAGCAGATGTCCTCAGCCAGCAGGCTTACTGAAGATGGAGTCAATCAGCTGATTATTTCCCCTCTAGGATCCTCCTCTCTCAAAGGTCAGCAGTGCCAATTTGGTTTGTATGATCCAATTTACTCAGAAGGTGATTTAACTGCAAAACAAACTTTAGCAAAGAACTTTAACTCGAGTATGAACAAAATGTTAATCATGAATAAAAAAATATATAATGCCCAACCTGTAAATCAATCAACCAATCATTGAAGTAACTAACAACCAAACAATTATTTAACTAACCATTCATTCAGTTAAATAATCAACAAATCCATTAACCAGCCAATCAAGGAAAAAAAACAATCAATTAAAAGTCAAAAATCAACCAATCAAAAAGGAAACAACCAACCAACATGTAATGAAAGCAATAAACCAACCAGCCGACCACACCAGATACCAACCAATCTGTTTAACAACCAACAAATCAATTAAACGATTCATCAGTAAACCAACCAACCAACTGAATGACCAACAATTAATCAAGCAATCAATTGATAAACCAACCCATTAATGAATCAACAACCACTAAACCAACCAACCAACCAACCAACCAACCAACCAACAACCAACTAACAAACCCATAAATAAACCACCCAATCAATCAATCAATCAATCAATCAGTAAACCAACCAACCAACTAATAAAATAACCAACCT
>NW_015150814.1:713975-718975 GCF_000732505.1 Cyprinodon variegatus
TAAGGAAAACCAGCTGATTGCATCGACTCATTGACTCTTTGGCAGTGTTAATTTCGTCAACCATGACGATGACGAAAATATATCGTCAACGCCCCTTTTTCGCGTGACGATGACAAGACGAAAACACACAAAATTGTTTCTAGAAAATAAAAATATGATGAAAAAAATAAATGATTTTCATCACCGAGACTAAGACAGAAATTTACGAGCCATTGACGAATGGACATTAAGAAACCTAATTGTTTATAATTGTTTATATATATTATTTTTCATTTGTAATTGTTAATATAAGTGTTTCTTGAGCTTCATAGAAGATTATGCGTTGCTGCCCTGTTTACACCTACACTGTTAAAGAATCAGTGTGTAAAGTTCTATTCTGCACCGTGTTATATAAATAAAATAGAGAAAAAGAGAAGCAGTGTGTGAAGAATTTTTATTCTGTATAATGTGATGTATATGTTTAAAAAAAGCAGTCTGTGGAGAAGTTCTATTATTTACAGCGTTGGCTAAAATGACAACAATGACTAAAATTTGACTAAGACTAAAATTGATTTTTGTCATTGTGACTAAGACTAAGACTTAGTTTAAAAAACGGCGACAAAATTAACACTACTCTCCAGCAATCCCTCACACTAAGCATGCTTGTAGCGACAGTGGAGAGGAAAAACTCCCTTTGAACAGGAAGAAACCTCCAGCAGATAAAGAGAGCATATCCAGTTAGTCACAGTGAGAGAAACAGGAATACACTGAAAAACAGGATGGTCTCCAACATCTATACATAACCAAACTGAACAACAAAAAGTCTAAGGAAACAGTAAAAAAGTCTCAAAGTCCTTCCTGAGGTAAAAACCTTTAGCTTTGATTTAAAAAGTTCAGGTTTTAGAACTAATGGTGGCAACCTCCAGAGTCATGGTGCAGAAAAAGCTTAGTCATTCCAACATTTGTTAGGAATGCTGAGTAGACCTCAGAGCTGACCATCTCCTCCCCCTCTGTATGTCCCTCCTTCCTGGCAGCTCCACATGGACGTACCATTGTCCAGTTTGTCCAAGTCAGAGGAAGCCCACCCTTGTCCCTCTACCAGCATCAGCCTGGGCCGTCCCACTCATAAATCCAATGCTGGCTAATTTGATTAGTCTTGACGGGAACATGTCCAGCTCCACCTCCTGTGCGTCTTGTTAGTGACACCGCCTCCAAACCATTGTCTTAATGCTTCTTTCTAATCTTGAAGTGACCCTTCAGGCCCAATCAGCCCTAACACTCGCCTCCCTCCTCTTCTTTATCGGATCATAAAGTCATGGACCTCTAGAACCCAGGCTCCCTGCAGCTTTACCTTTCCGCCTGTCTCTCTGTTTTCAAAGCAAAACCAAATAACTCATCTCTCCATCTTCTCTTCCCTCGGCTTCTCGCTGTATCTCTGATCTCTGATGTGGGCATGCCCTTTTTTACACGCCACTAGACTCGCTCTTCATCACGGGACACATGGTGTACTGGACACAGAAAAACCTCAGGACCACAAACAGCAAAGCTGCAAACAATGAGGAGGAGATGGTCAAAGAGGGTCAAACAGGAATCAGGGAGGAGATGAAGAAAGCAGGACAGCTGGACCTAAAACCTTCTTCCTGCACAATAAACTCCATCTCTAATGTGTCTGATAATTGAAGCAAGCTGGGAAAAATACTTCAAATAAAGCAGTAGATTTATTAAAACCAATCACACACCAACGGTTCTGGAAATTCCTAAAAAGTAAAAAAAAACAATCCACTGGACTTTGTTTCCAAGTTTGAAGACGTTTCTCTTCCATCCAGGAAGATTTTTCAATTCAAAATGTCAGAAATAGCATTGAGTTCCAGGTTTTATCCAGCAGCCCAACTAAGCCTTGTTTTAGTTGAGAAAACATGCAAATAGAAACTGATGAACGGGTCCACCCCTTTGAAAAGTTGGGTTGTTTGGCTTCTTTGTTAGCCTGCAATGCCCCATACCTGTCTATGTCTCTGAAAGGGGGGTCGTTAGAGGGAATAGTTGGCCTGCAATGCCCCATACCTGTCTATGTCTCTGAAAGGGGGTCGTTAAAGGGAATTGTTGGCCTGGATGAACAGGTGAGGTCTTCTGCTCCCCTATAAAGGGTTTACGTTGATAGCGGGAAGTATTGTAGGTTTTTGAAAGCTGAAATCTGACGGTTGGTTTTTCTTTCTTAACATAGATGACTCCCTTCACGCAGGTCGGGAAATCCAGAACCGATTAACAAGAAACTCAGGAACCAAAAAAAATAAAAAATAGGAGACACCAGGGAGGAATAAACCTAATGAATAAAGGGATATCCAGCAAACAGTTACTGCATTGGAGCATTATAAATGCCAAACTGAACAATGCATGGAGTAATAAACTAATAGGGAGCAGGTGTGAAAAGAAGGATCTAGAAGGGAGCTATAGGGGAAGGAGCCTGACACAAGGGGGAAGCAGAGAATATATAGACTCATAAATATAACCGTGCTTAAATATAACTAGAAAATACCTTAGATGACACTAAATGGAAATAGAAATGGACATAGAAAACACAGAAAACTGAAAACTCAATAAGACAATTTAAATGGAAACAAATAGTCCAGAATCATGAAAAGTAACATATAAAATCCAGAGTTTTTGCTAGTTTTCTGCAGGGGATCAGCAATGGTCTTAAAAGAGGAGCCTCCCTTCTAGGAATTCAACCTTTTAGGACAGAAAATTCCAGAGACAGAAATCTAGAAATGGGCAGACGGTGGAGAAAGAGAGAAACCAGAGAGATCAAAAGAAATGGAAGCAGAAAGAGAAAAGCGGAGGACCAGTGTGAACCTTGATGGGTTGGACGCACGCACAGCATGAAGCACAATCAGCATGCACCACCGAAAATGATGTTCTTCCACTCGCACACACATGCAGCAGCAAAATAACAACACAGAGACGCTGCACACACGCCGCTGCTATGAGAAGGACCCTTTTATGTGCTTGTCCTGCTGGGAGGGAGACTGGGAAGCACAGAACCCATCATTATTACCAGAACACAATACTGCACAACCACAGGGGAGGGGGCAGAGGGGGCGAAGCAATCTTTCTAAGACACAGCCGTACGCACACACCTCCACACACACCTCGGTGTCAGAATAAAGTGGCTGAGGGAGCATAAACAGCTTAACATTCAGTGCCGGATCAGTAGACAGTATGTAAATTGAATACTGAGTGTGCTGATGAAAGACTAAGCACACACATAAAACATTGGAGGTTGAACAAACAGCCTTTGTGCAGCACTGCATCCTGACCCTGCACCACGGCTCCTTTAGCCGACGCTCGGCTCAAACCGCTCAGTTTGCCTCGGAGCCGCTCTCTGACCAGAGGCAGCGGCGTCTCCTGCCAGCCTCACATGGTCCCAGAACATTCGGCCATTTCTGCTGGCACTGTGAAGGAAACACAGCGTCCATGTCGCACACTTAAAGCTTGGACACTTTCCAGCACAGCAGACAGACTCCGATTGAGAGCTTTTTTTTTTTTTTTGCACAGTTCAAGCTTTGCTGGGATGAAAATAAGAACAGCTTGGCTCCTTTAAATCTGCTGCTTTCATGTGGAAGCAACTGGTTACGAATATATGCGACTAGGGCTAAAACAATTGATCAGAATTCATCATAAATAATAGATTATGGAAATAATCATCAACTAATTTAGTATTCGATTAACCGTTAGCTGGAGTATAGAGACTCTAAAACGGGCCTTTTCTTAGAAAAATGTAAATGTCATCATTTCATTTGTATAAAGTGACAGGCATCTGGCCTGCTAGGAGTGTTCTGTTGTTTTTAACTTTTAACTAATGGTTCTCCCAGGAAAGGAAAGTCCAGCTTTATCCAGCTGTGTGGTTGCAGGCGACTTATCATTTCTACCAACATGTGGACTTTTTGCAACTCGAGGTGAAAACACTTTAGACCTGGTTTATTCTAACATCAAAGACGCATTCAGAGCAGAGCCCCGCCCCCGCCTCGGGTCATCAGACCACCTATCTGTCATGCTAATTCCTGCATACAAGCACCAGCTAATCAGGGCTAAACCAACATGCTGGTGAAGATTCTCAGTCATCCAGGTCATAGTCCTTCCAAAAAAGTAAAAAAAAAAATAAATAGACTGGCCTTTGTTTTCAAGTTTAAATTCAATTCAACTCAATTTCAATTCAGTTTATTTCTATAGCGCCAATTCACAACACGTCATCTGAAGGCACTTTACAGTTCAACCAGATCATACAGTCAGATTGATTCAAAGTTTTCTATCTAAGGAAAACCAGTTGATTGCATCGACTCATTGACTCTTCAGCAATCCCTCACACTAAGCATGCTTGTAGCGACAGTGGAGAGGAAAAACTCCCTTTTAACAGGAAGAAACCTCCAGCAGAACCAGGCTCAGTGTGAGCGGCCATCTGCTGAGGCCCACTGGGGTTCAAGGAGGCAGAAGCAGACATAGAAAAAGATGCATAGATACAGAGCAACCCACTTAGAGCAGCAATTGTAAAAAATACATATATATTTTGCTTTTTAGATAATTAAAACATTATCGTCTGTCAACATGGTGTATTAAGAACTCCTAAATTGGAAAAGTTTTAGTTTCACCTGGTTTAATTTCTTAAAAAGGAACCTTTGGCTATCTGATTATTACTTGATTCATAGTAAAAATAATCGACAGATTAATCGATTTGCAAAATAAACGTCTGCTGTTCGATTTTCATAATAATTGAATAAATAATCACACCCTTTCAATGACTTACAGGGTCGACCAGGTGATGGCGCTTTACTTTAGATCCCAATGTTCACAAATCATGACAGAAATAATATTTTAGTACAAAGATTGAAGTTTAAAAAGGAATTGTAGGGTTTCAGCCAAGGACCATCCAAGGACCAGCCAAGGACCAATCAAGGACCAGCCCAGGACCCATCAAGTAAAGTGGGGAAATTTTGAATGGCTACTACTTCACATTGACTCCGTATGAA
>NW_015150814.1:721124-723387 GCF_000732505.1 Cyprinodon variegatus
CCCGTCTATCACCAACATAGGCCAATCAGCTAACCAGTATTTTCACCCCTTCCCAAAATTACTTCAACCGAAGATTTCCAGATGGATATGCGGAGCAGGTTAAGGGAGATCTGCTTAAGAGTGAACAGCATTGCCCTCTAGTGGAGCACTGTAACACTACAACTGTAAAAGCTAATCTTTCTAAGCAGAGGTTATTCATTCATTGGATGGAACAAATTTTAGCCTAATCAACAATAGATTATTTCTATGTTGATTAGTACTTTATGTCCCTGATTAATACTTACTTGAACTTAAAAAAGATTTATGTTTTAGAGGAGCATTTCTTTTCCAGACTTCCTGTGGAGATTGGCCTACAGAGGCTAATTTCCTGGCATATTCAGAAGGCGGCAGATTACCTCCAGCATAGACCCACTGCAGATCCCACAGATTCCACCCCACCACAGTGTAGATTGATGAGCTTCATACCAGTCTGTGCAGACTTCACTTTCCCAACTCTGTGTTTCTCACTAGGTGCAAACATTGCTGAAACATTTTCAAATTATATTTACCTGTTTGACCTACAGATCAAACTGTCTGCTTGGCCACCACTATAGTACAGAGAAAATAACCCTCAGTTAACAACATCTCGTCTGATTTTGGTTGATAATCTCCAGCAGCAGGAATTAAAACAGTAGAAAAACAGAAAAAAATTATTCTCTTCATATTAATGGTTTGAGACACTACATGGTGGATCTAACTAACAAACCAACAAGTTGTGGCCAATAATGCAGACTTTTTACATTTTCACAATACATGCCCGAGTAGCAGCAATGCATCAATGGTGCAGATCAGTCTGAAACCCTAAAGAAACATCCATGGATATATCCCTGTTTGGCAGCGACAGGCAGGAACTTTCTGGAACCAGCTTATCTCCGGCTCCATCGGTAACTGGATGTGGCAGGCTCCCTGCCTCCAGCTACATTTAAGGAGCTCTGACCTTTTCACTGAAGGGTAGATCACAGCTGCCAATCACTGGTGCTACAGAGCCCCAATAAAACCATCAATCAGCACAAAGCCACGAGGTTTGTTTAATGTATGTCCGACCAAAACGGGACTGTTTAACATTTACCACTAGTTTTATGGCAGTTGACAAGACAGTTAAGGGGTTAAGCATAATGTAGCCATTCATGTCTAACAACATCAGAGTTTCCATCCTTCTAAATTAGAAATAAATCTGGAAGGTTTTATTATTTTTTTGCTCATACACATACTACTTTTTACAGTTTCTAAAGGATGTTTTACATAAAGCACTGATCTGTGATCTTGTCACTTTAATTGTTGTAAATGCGGCCAAATATGACTGAAACTTAGACAACTTTTATTATAAATTTGTAAACGCAGAGTACAAAATGTACAAAGTGGCATTGTATGTACTGCAGCTTTTTAGACAGTAAATGGACATTTCCATTCCATAAAGTGAAGCAGTGATCAAATATAAACAGTGTGGGAGAAAAAAAACACATACTGCAAAAAACCGCATTGATATGGAAGTTCAGAACATTAATATATATAGTGCAGATATGCAGTATTTTAGTTTGGCGTTATCAGTGTGATGCAGAGTCTGAGACATGATTTAGAGTTTTCTCAACAGTTCATCAGTCTGATGGCGGGTGGGGAAGAAGCTGTTGCAGACACAGTAGCTGGGGCTGGATGATGATTGCTTCCAGTGGAACTGTCTGTCTGTCCTGGACTCGGGATCTGGACGTGCAGTAACGTGTTGGGGTACGGATCACGCACCAGCAAGTATAAAAAAAAAAAAGCATCATCTCCTTCTACCTCTGTCATGAACAGATCCCTGATTGGTCAATCCAACAGGACTAGACCAAAACATTCAGATTGTTGATCTTGAGCAATAGTTCGTTCTATGCACGTCTTCCGTGTTCCGTTGCAGTTTTGCTTTGATCTTTTGATCCAGTTTCCACCATTTCCAACATTGACCATTAACTCCTCCCTACACGTTTAAGCGAGGAGTGTTCTTGACAAGTATGTTCTTGAAAAAAACCCAGGAACGTCTGGACTCAGGGAGAATGGGAGCAGGCAGAATAAATCTGGGTCAATTGGAACAGAAGCGTACTGATGACATTACCGCATTTCAAGCTAGTTTGGAGCTGCATTTAATCTCCTGTTAATAAAGGAAAAGTCCGGTCAGCAAGAAATAATCAATGGATAATTATTTAGTTCTAAAACTAATATGTTTGCTGTGATCTAATATATATATATATAT
>NW_015150814.1:723987-725529 GCF_000732505.1 Cyprinodon variegatus
AGCACATTCACATGAAAATTACTTTTAATTAAAAACACTGATCATTTATAGAACAGGATGGAAGAATTTTATAGTTAAAGTATTTTCAGAAGTTTGAATTCTGAATATGAGCGGACTTTTCCTTTAATAGTCTCTAGATAATAAACTCTTTTCATTTAGTGGGGTAATAATGATTAACCCAGTCAGATAAACACAAATCAAATTAACATTTGCCAAATAAACCAATCAAACCTCCATCATAGCCAGAGGTACTTCACACACGGCTATGCAGAGAGAGGGCTGTTAGCCCTGGCCACCGCAGATGGGCTAACGGTAGCCCTGGCTGCTATAGACGGGCTAACATTAGCCTGGGTTGTGGTTAGCCTCGGAGCTCCGTTGGTTCCCACGGTCGTGTCAACATCAGAACTTTTTTCAATTACATACTAAATTAGTAAATGGGCCATATAGTGAAGATTAAAGTATAATGTTCTCACCTTAAATTATCTTAAACTTGTTTTTATTGAACAATAGCAACAGAAAATAGAACTTTTAACTTAATACTCTGAGCTCTGTGAGCGCTAACCTGGAAGCTGCTGTTGCCGCAGTGCATGCTGGGACAGCTGTCAGTCTAGAGAACGGACAAGTCTGCTCTGATGCATGCTGGGTAAAGAGGGAGGGGCCAGAACAACATCCGGGGACTGGAACAGTAGTATGGCTGAGACTGATGATGTTTTTAAAGAGGATATGAAAATGCACAAGTGCACAGATTGAGAAACAGCCCAAGTCTAGGTTTGTCCTACAGACAGAGATTCGAGGGTAAATCCTGTTTCCTTCCAGATAAATAAGCCCCAGTTACAGAGTGACTCCTGGAAGGAGAGGCTGAATTGTTTCTATGGTGAAGCACATTCAGGTTTTAGATTTTCCATAAATTTACCTCCAATTTTCATGCAAATCTGTGAATAGAAGCAGGTAGTGATGCGGCTCTCCATCCCCTGTTTTCTCTGCACATTTAGGATGAGATGATGGAGATGAACAATTACCAAGGGAAGCAGTTTCCACGGAGTGAGTCAGTAAGCCATAAGAAAATGGAAATGATGCAGCGTAATTATGGACACCCGATAGTGGAGGTTTGAGGAGTGGAAAAATAGTACGCCTCATGAAAATATGACATTTCTGGGTTTAAGCCTCGCAGAAGGTTACAGTTTCCCTTTAGCTTTTAAAGCATTTGCTGGTTCTTGTTTTCTCATTTCAGGAACCATTTTCTTTGTATGTTTATGAAAATCGTCATTTTGATTTACTAAATATATCAATAGAAGCAAGCCAACATAACTGGACCAACAGCTGTCTAACCAGTTTTACAGGAACATTTTGGTGAAACGCTGTTTAACTGAAGCTGAGCTGTGTGGAGAGCTGATGGGTAGTCGTTCTCCAGCAGGCCCAGTTCAGTCATTGAAAGGTTCTCAGGATGGAGATCAACTCATTTTCTAACCCTGAACAGCAGTGATGAAGAAAATGAATGCTAAACGGCATCATGATGTTTACATTATCATGTAAATGGTGTAA